>NW_025113130.1:0-188056 GCF_010416935.1 Polistes fuscatus
AAACGTAATTTTGCTAAAGGGTTATCTTATAGACTGCAGTATAAATTAAACTTTAATTTTTAAATTATTTCCAACAAATTCAATACACTGCTATCAATTTTTAATTTAAGTAACGATTGCTTGGTAACAAAAAGGTAGATATATTCTGTTCGCGCTAACTCCTTTTATTAATATGCCTTTTTTACGCATCCACAATTCATATCATAAAACTGAATTTCATAAAACTTGACTTGCTAAAAGATTTTCTGATTGACCTCATGCATATATACAATGTTGATTTAGACATTCTTTCAACAAATTCATTACAACCGCTAACAATTTTATTTAAATAACAATGCTAGGTATAAAAAGGTAGATGTATTCTGCTCACACTAACGCCTTTAATATTAATATGCACTTTGGTTACGCAATTACTTTTTTTATCATAAAACGTATTTTCAATAAATCTTGATTGCTAAAATCAGACTGAATGACCCAATCATATATAAACTTTAATTTCTACATACTTTTGAACAAATCCCGACACCGCTACAATTTAATTTATTATGAATTAGCTACGTATAAGAAGGTAGATATATACTGTTTCGCTCTAACTCATTTTTATATATGCACGCGTTTTTTGTACGTTCACTTTTTTTAACATAGACTGAAGAATTCCATAATCTTGAATTGCTAAAAGATCATCTGAATTACTCATGTATATAAACACTTAATTTCGACATTTCTCAACAATTCAATACACTGCCAACAATATTTAATTTAGGTAACAATTGCCAGGTAGCAAAAGGTTGATATATTCTGTTCGCTCTAACTCCTTTTATATTAAAATGCACTTTGTACGCATCTACTTTTATATTATAAGACTGAATTTCAATAAATCTTGATTTGCTAAAGATTGTCTGATTGACCTCAATCATATATAAACTTTAATTACTACATCCTTTTGAGAAAATCCCATACACCGCTAACAATTTTTAATTTTAATATGAATAGCTAGGTATAAGAAGGTAGAATATTGCTCGCTCTAACTCCTTTTATATTAATATGTCCTGTGTTACGCATCCACATTTTAGATCATAAAACTGAATTTCAATATAAATGTGATTTGCTAAAAGATTCTGATTGACGTCATGCATATATAACAGCTTTGATTTAGACATCCTTGTCAACAAATTCATTACATCGCTAACAATTTTTAATTTTAAGAAATAGCTAATATAAGAGGGTAGATATGCTGCTCGCTCTAACTTCTTTTAATATTATATGCACTTTTTTACGCATCCACATTTGCTATCAGAAACTGTATTTCAATAAAACGTAATTTTGCTAAAAGGTTATCTGATAGACCGCAAGTATAATTAAACTTTAATTTTTAAATTAGTTTCCAACAAATTCAATACACTGCTAACAATTTTTAAATTAAGTAACAATTGCTTGGTACAAAAAGGTAGATATATTCTGTTCGCTCTAACTCCTTTTATATTAATATGCCCTTTGTTACGCATCCACATTTTATATCATAAAACTGAATTTCAATAAAACTTGATTTGCTAAAAGATTATCTGATTGACGTCATGCATATATAACACTTTGATTTAGACATTCTTGTCAACAAATTCATTACATCGCTAACAATTTTTAATTTTAATAAGAATAGCTAGGTATAAGAGGGTAGATATATTCTGCTCGCTCTAACTCCTTTTATATTAATATGCACTTTTTTACGCATCCACATTTTCTATCATAAAACTGTATTTCAAAAAAACGTAATTTTGCTAAAAGGTTATCTGATTGACGTCATGCATATATAACACTTTGATTTAGGCATTCTTGTCAACAAATTCACTACATCGCTAACAATTTTTAATTTTAATAAGAATAGCTAGGAATTAGAGGGTAAATATATTCTGCTCGATCTAACTCCTTTTATATTAATATGCACTTTTTTACGCATTTACTTTTTCTATCATAAATCTGAATTTCAATAAAACGTAATTTTGCTAAAAGGTTATCTGATAGACCGCAAGTATAAATTAAACTTTAATTTTTAAATTATTTCCAACAAATTCAATACACTGCTAACAATTTTAATTTAAGTAACAATTGCTTGGTACAAAAAGGTAGATATATTCTGTTCGCTCTAACTCCTTTTATATTAATATGCCTTTGTTACGCATCCACATTTTATATCATAAAACTGAATTTCATAAAACTTGATTTGCTAAAAGATTATCTGATTGACCTCATGCATATATAACAATTTGATTTAGACATTCTTTTCAACAAATTCATTACACGCGCTAACAATTTTTAATTTAAATAACAATTGCTAGGTATAAAAGGTAGATGTATTCTGCACACTAACGCCTTTTATATTAATATGCACTTTGTTACGCAATTACTTTTTTTATCATAAAACTTATTTTCAATAAATCTTGATTGCTAAAAGATCATCTGAATGACCTCAATCATATATAAAACTTTAATTTCTACATACTTTTGAACAAATCCCATACACCGCTAACAATTTTTAATTTTAATATGAATAGCTAGGTATAAGAAGGTAGATATATTCTGTTCGCTCTAACTCCTTTTATATTAATATGCACTTTTTTACGCATTCACTTTTTTTATCATAAAACTGAATTTCCATAAATCTTAATTTGCTAAAAGATTATCTGATTTACCTCATGCATATATAACAGTTTAATTTCGACATTCTTTTCAACAAATTCAATACACTGCTAACAATATTTAATTTAAGTAACAATTGCCAGGTACAAAAAGGTTGATATATTCTGTTCGCTCTAACTCCTTTTATATTAAAATGCACTTTGTTACGCATCCACTTTTTATATTATAAGACTGAATTTCAATAAATCTTGATTTGCTAAAAGATTATCTGATTGACCTCAATCATATATAAAACTTTAATTTCTACATACTTTTGAACAAATCCCATACACCGCTAACAATTTTTAATTTTAATAAGAATAGCTAGGTATAAGAAGGTAGATATATTCTGTTCGCTCTAACTCCTTTTATATTAATATGTCCTTTGTTACGCATCCACATTTTATATCATAAAACTGAATTTCAATATAACTTGATTTGCTAAAAGATTATCTGATTGACGTCATGCATATATAACACTTTGATTTAGACATCCTTGTCAACAAATTCATTACATCGCTAACAATTTTTAATTTTAATAAGAATAGCTAGGTATAAGAGGGTAGATATATTCTGCTCGCTCTAACTCCTTTTATATTAATATGCACTTTTTTACGCATCCACATTTTCTATCATAAAACTGTATTTCAATAAACGTAATTTTGCTAAAAGGTTATCTGATAGACCGCAAGTATAAATTAAACTTTAATTTTTAAATTATTTCCAACAAATTCACAATACACTGCTAACAATTTTTAATTTAAGTAAAAATTGCTTGGTACAAAAAGGTAGATATATTCAGTTCGCTTTAACTCCTTTTATATTAATATGCCTTTCGTTACGCATCCACTTTTTTTATCATAAAACTGAATTTCAATAAATCTTGATTTGCTAAAAGATTTTCTGATTGACCTCAATCATATATAGAACTTTAATTTCTCCATACTTTTCCACAAATCCCATACACCGTTAACAATTTTTAATTTTAATATGAATAGCTAGGTATAAGAAAGTAGATATATTCTGTTCCTCCTTTCATATAAATATACACTTTGTTACGCAATTACTTTTTTTATCATAAAACTTATTTTCAATAAAACTTTATTTGCTAAAAGATTATCTGATAGACCGCAAGTATATATAACACTATAATTTTTACATTCTATTTTTCAACAAATTCAATACACCGCTAATAATTTTTAATTTTAATAAGAATAGCTAGGTATAAGAAGGTAGATATATTCTGCTCGCTCTAACTCCTTTCATATTAATATGCACTTTTTTACGCATCCACTTTTTCTATCATAAAACTGAATTTCAATAAAACTTTATTTGCTAAAAGATTATCTGATAGACCGCAAGTATATATAACACTTTAATATTTAAGTTATTTCCAACAAATTCAATACACTGCTAACAATTTTTAATTTAGGTAACAATTGCTAGGTACAAAAAGGTAGATATATTCTGCTCCCACTAACGCCTTTTATATTATTATGCACTTTGTTACGCATTCACTTTTTTTATCATAAAACTGAATTTCTATAAATCTTTATTTGCTAAAAGTTTATCTAAATGACCTCATGTATATATAACACTTTAATTTCGACATTTTTTTAAACAAATTCCATACACCGCTAACAATTTTTAATTTTAATAAGAATAGCTAGGTATAAGAGGGTAGATATATTCTGCTCGCTCTGTTTTTATATTCATATGCATATTTTTACGCATCCACTTTTCTATCATAAAACTGAATTTAAATAAAAGTAATTTGTTAAAAGGTTATCTGATAGACCGCAAGTATAAATAAAACTTTAAATTTTAAATTATTTCCAACAAATTCAATACACTGCTAACAATTTTAATTTAGGTAACAATTGCCAGGTACAAAAAGGTAGATATATTCTGTTCGCTCTAACTCCATTTATATTAAAATGCACTTTGTTACGCATCCACTTTTTATATTATAAGACTGAATTTCAATGAAACTTGATTTGCTAAAACATTATCTGATTGACCACAAGCATATATATCACTTTTATTTCTACATTATTTCAACAAATTCCATACACCTCTAACAATTTTTAATTTTTAAAAAAATAGCTAAGTATAAGAATGTAGATATATTCTGCTCGCTCTAACTCCTTTCATATAAATATGCAGTTTGTTACGCATACACTTTTTTTATCATAAAACTGAATTTTAATAAACTTGATATGCTTAAAGATTATCTGTAAGACCGCAAGCATATATAACACTTTAATTTCTACATTCTTTTCAACAAATTCATTACACCGCTATCAATTTTTAATTTACATAACAATTGCTAGGTATAAAAAGGTAGATGTATTCTGCTCACACTAACGCCTTTTATATTAATATGCACTTTTTTACGCAATTACTTTATTTATCATTAAACTGAATTTCAATAAACTTTATTTGCTAAAAGATTATCTGATAGACCGCAAGTATATATAACACTATAATTTTTACATTCTTTTCTACAAATTCAATACACCGCTAACAATTTTAATTTAAATAACAATTAGTAGTTATAAAAAAGTCGATGTATTCTGCTCCCACTAACGCCTTTTATATTATTATGCATTTTGTTACGCATTCACTTTTTTTATCATAAAACTGAATTTCAATAAATCTTTATTTGCTAAAAGATCATCTGAATGACCTCATGTATATATAACACTTGAATTTCGACATTCTTTTCAACAAATTCCATATACCGCCAACAATTTTTAATTTTAATAAGAATAGCTAGGTATAAGAGGGTAGATATATTCTGCTCGCTCTAACTCCTTTTATTAAATGCACTTTTTTACGCACCCACTTTTCTATCATAAAACTGAATTTCAATAAAACGTAATTTTGCTAAAAGGTTATCTGATAGACCGCAAGAATATATAACACTTTAATTTCTACATTCTTTTCAACAAATTCCATACACCGCTAACAATTTTTAATTTTAATTAGAATAGCTAGGTATAAGAGGGTAAATATATTCTTCTCGCTCTAACTAATTTTATATTAATATGCCTTTTTTTACGCATCCACTTTTTCTATCGTAAAACTGAATTTCAATAAAACGTAATTTTGCTAAAAGTTTATCGGATAGACCGCAAGTATAAATTAAACTTTAATTTTTAAATTATTTCCAACAAATTTAATACACTGCTAACAATTTTTAATTTAAGTAACAATAGCTTGGTACAAAAAGGTAGATATATTCTGTTCGCTCTAACTCCTTTTATATAAATATGCCTTTTGTTACGCATCCACATTTTATATCATAAAACTGAATTTCAATAAAACTTAATTTGCTAAAAGATTATCTGATAGACCGCAAGTATATATAACACTATAATTTTTACATTCTTTTCTACAAATTCAATACACCGCTAATAATTTTAATTTAAATAACAATTGGTAGTTATAAAAAAGTAGATGTATTCTGCTCCCACTAACGCCTTTTATATTATTATGCACTTTGTTACGCATTTACTTTTTTTTATCATAAAACTAAATTTCAATAAATCTTGATTTGCTAAAAGATCATCTGAATGACCTCATGTATATATAACACTTTTATTTCTACATTCTTTTCAACAAATTCCATACACCGCTAACAATTTTTAATTTTAATAAGAATAGCTAGGTATAAGAGTGTAGATATATTCTGCTCGCTCTAACTCCTTTTATATTAATATGCACTTTTTTACGCATCCACTTTTTCTATCATAAAACTGAATTTCAATAAAACGTAATTTTGCTAAAAGGTTATCTGATAGACCGCAAGTATAAATTAAACTTTAATTTTTAAATTATTTCCAACAAATTCAATACACTGCTAACAATTTTTAATTTAAGTAACAATTGCTTGGTACAAAAAGGTAGATATATTCTGTTCGCTCTAACTCCTTTCATATAAATATGCAGTTTTTTACGCATCCACATTTTATATCATAAAACTGAATTTCAATAAAACTTTATTTGCTAAAAGATTATCTGATAGACCGCAAGTTTATATAACACAATAATTTTTACATTCTTTTCTATAAATTCAATACACCGCTTATAATTTTAATTTAAATAAAAGGTTTCCAAGGAAAACGAGCTTCCAACCCACTCCTCTAACCTGGAAGCGATGGCTGTCCTCACGCGTACCCCAGTTCCTCTGACTGTACTAACGAGATTTAATTCCTCCTCCTTCCATGCAACAATTGCCCTCCTCTTGGCAATAAAACCCAGCACGGCCCTTGTGTTAGGGGAAACGGAATCCTCTGCTTTCCGGACCGCTGCGTAAGCATCCGCCAGCTGCGGTGCTAGATGGTCCCCAGATGATCCCCGCGACCATCATTGCCGCATTGAAGGATACCGTTTTATACGCGCAGCACACCCTGATTGCTACCCTTCTTTGCAAGGCCCGAACAGCCCGCCTGATCCTCTGGTCCTCCACAACAGCGCGCCACCACACTGAAGCACCATAAAGGAGTACGGAGTAGATCACGCTGCTATAGAGGCGTCGCTTCTTTTCCCTCGGCCCGTGGAGGTTCGGATGGATCCTCCCAATGGACCGAAGGATCCCCTGTACTTTCACATTTAAGGCCTCGAAGTGGGGCCTGAAAGTCAATCCTCAATCTAAAACTATGCCTATGTATTTGACACTGGGCTTTATCGCAATACAAACCCCCCTATGTCTGATCACAGGGTGGGGGAGCAATCCTGCGTCTGCGGAAGGCAGAGGCAGGGAAGGCCATTGCCTCCGTTTTGTGCGGCGCCACTTTAAGTCCTAAACTCTCAATCTCATTCACCAGGACCTCGAGGTCCCTCTCACACGCTAACATCGCACTAGCCGGGTCCCGCCCCACAGACAGGAGGGCCGTGTCGTCTGCGTAGCAGACCGCACGAGACTCCCCCGGCAGCGGGACCCAGAGGACCGCTCGTAGGCGATGTTCCACAGTGTGGGGCCCAGGACAGAGCCCTGCGGAACCCCACACGTCACGCTTATGTTATTTACAATGCCCTGTCCTCCTATGAAGGACAGGAGTCGATTTCTAAAGTAATATTTAATTATATTAATTAAGTAGGTGGGGAAGCCACTATTCTCCATTGTATCCGTAACAGTTCTCCAGGGGATCGAGTTGAATGCATTGGCAATGTCTAACGATACCAGTACACCCACCCGTCCGTCACTTACGCACTCCCGAACGAGATCTAACACCTCGCCGATGGCCCCAAGAGTTGAATGGCCCACTCTAAAGCCATGTTGATGTGGCGAGAGAACACTACCCCATTCCAGGAACTCGCTCAAACTGGAGACGATCACCCTTTCGAGCAGCTTCCCCACCTCGTCTAATAGGCATATAGTCCTAAATGCACTAAGCGTGTCGTCGTGGCAAACCTTTTTTTTGATGAGGACCAGCCTGGCCCTTTTCCACTCCAGCGGAAATACACCAGTTCTTAAAAGTCCCGAGAAGCAGCTCGCCAGTCCCCCACCACAAAAGTCAGCAGCCCTCTTCACTACCAATCCCGGGACCACATCAGGACCCAGCGCTCTCCCAAGGCCAACCCTCGCAGCGGCCCTGTGTACCTCCTCTTCTGACACCATGATCCCAGCCAGATCACCAACTCCGACGTTTGGGGATACAGGTTGTCCATCCCCTGGGAATAACGTTTTTAAGATCCCCGTCAGGAGGGAGGGGTCCAGTGTTTCAGTAAGGGGGGGGGGGAAGACCGCGAGCCCTAAGCCTGTTCATGACGAGCCTATAGGGTCTCCCCCAGGGATCTTCCTCAATGGTGGAAGTCCCTCCAGGCTGAAGCCTTGGCCCTACTGATGGCACGGACCAGACTCCTCCTGGTCACCCTCCTGTCCTCCAGAAGTGTCCCTATCCTGGCTGGATCGCCGCTGCGCCTGGTCCGCAGGTAACGTCTCCTTGCTACGGTGGCTGGTCTCCTCAGCGCCGCAATCTCCGGCGACCACAACGACACTACACTCCTCCTGTTCACTCCTGTTCTAACCCGAGACATGGCAATGTCGCAAGCACTAACAAGTGTATTGTTCACCCAGTTCACTAATTTTCCCCCACTGGCACTATAGTCACGTTTCCAGTCACCGGATACGAGGGCTGCGGCGAGCCTATCCTCGTCCACAGCCCACGTATCCCACCTAGGGAAAATTCTGTCCCTAGAGCGAAGGCTTCGGAAACCTGTAGACTTACGCCTATATTTAAATACTACATACAAATGGACCGAAAGGGACTCAGCCTTATCCACTCTCCAATCCGATAAGCGGACGATAGCTGCCGGAGATCCCCACGTAAGGTCTATAACGCTCGACCCTTGCAGCCGAACTCACGTGGAGTGGCCAACCTGGTTGCCCAGGCTTAGGTTCAACATATTGGCTCACATACAGAGCAATTCTCCCCTTAGGTTGCTTCTGCCTTCCGGATCCCATCTATGGGACCGGGCATTGAAGTCTCCGACAACCAGCGCTGGAAGAGCGGGAAATGTTCCTAGGAGCTCTTCGAGCTCATCAAGGTGTCTACAGAAACTATTAATATTCTCGCTGGGGGGAAAGTAGACTGAAACTACTAGCAAGTCCCTTCATTTAGCGGCCACAAAAAACAAACCCCTGCGCACTAGGCTACAGGTTCCTCCGCCTTTGCTCGCTACAATCGTGGCGAGGGGCGACCCCCCAAGGATGAGAGCCATTTCTCATCCCCAGGAGGGACCAACCACGGCTCGGACACTATGGCGATGTCCGCCTCAATCTCCTTCATTCGCTGGCCCAGCAAATCCTGGGCCCTACGCGCATGATTGAGATTAATTTGGACAATCATGGCTATCTTAACTTAGTATAGCGTCTAATCTGCATGGAGAGGCAGGATCTGCCTGCTCAATCTCCATATTATTGTCAGTGTTCACACACTGTCCCGCACTTGGTCCCGGATTAGAGTCACTTCCTTTTTTGTCTTTGTCTTTATCGCCCGGCATATCCCGCACCGGTGCGTCGCGTCTGCCCGAGACAACCCCCAGGATAACGTCCCTACCTCTGATGGGAGGCACCAGTGGGCACTCCCAGGAGCCCGCCCTGTGAGAGGTCTGGGAGCGTCCGCCTCCACACAGACCGGGCACTTTAGCTTGTCCTCGCATGTACGCGCCACATGTCCCGGCTCCCCACACCGGAAACACACGTTCATTCTGGCACTAGGTGCCGGGCAAGAGGCCGCAACGTGACCCCTTGCCAGACACCTGTGGCACCTTAGGGGCCTGGGTCTAACGGGGAACACCCGCACTATCCCCCACCCCACTAAAACACTCCCTTTTTTCTACTGCTGCTTGGCAAAGGGCCGTCGGGGCCACCACCGTGGCCTCATACCGACCACCCCTGCCAGGCCGAATATCCCCTATTGTTATGAGGTTCAGGTCGATACCCGACCTCCCCTCGAGCAACGCGCATCTGATCGCGGTCAGGGTGGTTGGTGGGTTTATACCCGACTTATGGGGGAGGTCCTCTAAAGCCTTGATATTCTGGCCTCAGGGAGGATTCCCCTCATCGCCTCCGCGACCCTGTCCGCCCTAGTATTGGCGTCCTTTCCCCTCACTTCCTATATGAAGGAGCCCGTTAGGCCCCTCCTATATGAGAGTCCTTTGACACCAATATCATCTAAATTGATGTCCCTTTCTAATTTTTGGAGAGCCTCTAAGTAGGAGGCTCCTCCCTTACAGGTCAGGGAGACAGCCGCGGTTTCCCTGATTCTTCCTGTGGTCTTCTTCTTCTTTTTCTTCTTTTTTTTCTTCTTATTATTATGGTTCTCCGCGGGATTACGTCCCTCCGCGCGAGGACCAACAGGGGGGGGTTAACCCACCCAACACCCGATTGTGTGGGCAAGGGCCCCCCAACAGGCATCGTAACCCTGCCCCTCCTCCTGACCTCAATAAACCCGTCACTATCTGTAACAGGGGCTAGTGGCGTCGGCAACACCGGCGGAAGAGCAACTCGCGGTCGAGCGGCTGCCACTTGGGCGTAAGAGCCCCGTCTCTTTTTAAAGTCATCCATGTCCTCTTGTAGTTTCGTAATGGATTTGGATAATTCCGAGAGGACTCTTCCAATAGCTCTGCAGTCCATACCTTCTTCTTTTCTTGCCGCAGCTATTCTCTCGTCTCCGAGAGAACGGTTTTGACTTACTGCGGCAACCCTTGTCGGGACACTTACACTATTCTCGATGGTTCGCTTCTCAAGGATCGCATCTTTCCGCCTAAGCTCTTTTCTGAGGCGTGAGCACTCCTCCTCCACATTCTTCAGTCTATCGTTTGTAGCCCTAGCCTCTGCTCTAAGTTGTTCCAGCAAAACTTGCACTTCAGGGCCACAATTCGATTTATTCCGGGCCTGTAACTCCTTAGCCTATTCGATGATGCCTAAGTTACATTTTTTCATTTTCCCGGAAATATCTCCTATTATATTTCCACATATTTTTCTTTTACTTTCGGATTCAAAAGCGTGTTCCAGAATCCGCTCTATGATTCTACCTGATTCGATAGTAGCGACCAATAGACCCTCCGGAGCAGTTCCAGTCAGATTCACAACTTCCTCCTCAGACGACGAGGAGTAGGCTATTGGCCTAGCTCTCTTCCTTATACTTCCGACCGATAACATGTCGGAATCTATTTCTTCGGTGCCTCTTGTCTTGCACCTCTGCCCCTCCAAACATCGTTGACTTCCTGGAGCATTGGTCAATTCGCGGGCCAGGTCGCCTAAACGCGAATAACTTCCCGATGCAGCATCCAGAGTCGGGGCCGGGTCGCCTACCCCAGACTCATAGCAGTAGCATGTTGACGACGGAGGGTGGCCTGCTACAGCACCACCTGACACCGCCGGTGTGTGGGCATCCGTACCACACAGTGTATTCGCTGACCTTGTGCTCATCATATTTATTTTTTAGAAAATGTCACAAGCCAGCGGAAAGGAAGGGAAAAAAACGAAGTGAGAGATAAGAAAAGAGTAGAAAAGAGGGGATAGAAAAAGTTAACGATAGGAATAGCCACACAGAGAGCAATCACACACCATTCATACCATCCCTTTTAGTCGCCTCTTACGACAAGCAGGGAATACTGTGGGAGTATTCTACTACCCCCTACCCACGGGGGGGACCCTGACGCAACCCTGACGCAACTCTGACGCAACCCTTTTTTTTTTTTTTTTCTTTAGGAGGAAAAATCTTCAAAAGGCCCCTTGGGCCCGGTACCCAAGAGAGTGTCGGATTTTTACCGACTAAAAAACCCCCTGGTGCATTCTCATTCATTCGTTGGATGGGAGAGGCGGAACCGTGCTATATACACATACTTCACCTACTCCCATCCCGATGAGCCTGGCCGGTATCTGCCAGGCTCTCTCCATTCACGCACTCACTCACACCTTATTACTAATTATTATTGCGCCTCACAGTGAGGCGCAAACTAAGCTACTATTTATATATTTACACAAACAAGACAATCCATCCCATGATGCAATGGTCGGGTTCACACAACCTATGCATCAGCATGCTCTTTCGTCTCAGCAGGGGAAAGCGACGCACTAGACCTGGCCAGGCGCCGCCAAAGCTGCCCGGAGCCTCGCCCGGGGGCGCCGCCTAGGAGCTACTCTCCTATGCGGCCTAGCATTCATCCTTCTTCTGTTTCTCAATACTCTCTCTCTCTCTCTTTCAGCATCTTCCTTGGCTTTCATAACTAGTCCTGAAAAGGACTGGAATGCAGCCCACACCCCCGGGGTATCCAGGGAGCGCCTGACTATCCCGGGGAGAGTGAGCTGCACCCCCCCCCCCAGTTCCCTGACCAAGGAGGCCCCTGCATTCGTCCATGCAGGGCACTCATTCAGGGTGTGATCCGCATCATAGTTCTCCGAATCGCAGTGAAAACACCGCGGGGAGCTTGCTTTCCTGATACCGTATAGGTACGCGGAAAAGCAGCAATAACCAGTCATCAGCTGAGTGGTGTTGAAGGTCGTTTCCAAAGAAAACAGCCTTCCAAACCACTCCTCCAACCTGGAAGCGATGGCTGCTCTCACGCGCACCCCCGTATTTCCAACTGCGCCAACGAGGTTTTCTTCTTCTTCCCTCCATGCGACAATTGCCCTCCTCTTGGCAATAGCGCCCAGCACGGCCCTTGTCCTAGGGGAAACGGGATCCTCCGCTTCCCGGACCGCTGCGTAAGCATCCGCCAGCTGCGGTGCCAGATGGTCGAGGGGAATGATCCCCGCCACTATCATTGCCGCATAGTAGGATATCGTCTTATACGCGCAGCACACCCTGATTGCTACCCTTCTTTGCAAGGCCCGAACAGCCCGCCTGATCCTCTGGTCCTCCACAACAGCGCGCCACCACACTGAAGCATCATAAAGGAGCACGAAGTGGATCACGCTGCTGTAGAGGCGTCGCTTCTTTTCCCTCGGCCCGTGGAGGTTCGGAAGGATCCTCCCAATGGACCGAAGGATCCCCTGCACTTTCGGAATTAAAGCCTCGAAGCTGGGCCTGAAAGTCATACCTGAATCTAAAACTATGCCCAGGTATTTAACACTGGGCTTCACCGCAATACAAACCCCCTGAGTCTGATCACAGGGGGGGAGCAATCCTGCGTCTGCGGAAGGCAGAGGCAGGGAAGGCCATCGCCTCCGTTTTGTGCGGCGCCACTTTAAGGCCCAAACTCTCTATCTCATTCACAAGGACCTCGAGGTCCCTTTCACACGCTAACATCGCACTAGCCGGGTCCCGCCCCGCTGACAGGAGGGCCGTGTCATCTGCGTAGCAAACAACACAAGACCCCCCCGGCAGCGGGACACGGAGGACCCGGTCGTAGGCGATGTTCCACAGTGTGGGGCCCAGGACAGAGCCCTGTTGGACCCCACACGTCACACTTACATTATGAACATGGCCCTGTCCTCCTATGAAGGACAGGAGCCGATCCCTAAAAAAATCTAATAACGCGTTACTAATGTCGAGTGAGACTAGAATGCCCACTCGACCACCACCCACGCACTCCAGTACAAAGTTTTTCACTTCTTCAATGGCTTCGAGAGTAGAAAACCCAACTCGAAAGCCATGCTGCCTCGAAGATAAAATGTTTTCAGACTCAACAAACTCGCTCACCCTAGAAACCACTATTCTCTCGAAGAGCTTCCCCACCTCGTAAAGCTGGCATATTGGCCTGTATGAGCTAGGCGTATCGTCACTATCGTATCTTTTTTTAATTAAAACTAACCTGGCCTTCTTCCACACACGCGGGAAGACCCCTCTTCTCAGCAGCATGGTGAAGCACTCCGCAATTCCCTGGCCACAGTTGATTGCTGCTTTTTTCACTACCAGGCCAGGAATCCCAACGGGACCCGGTGCTCTTCCAGAGCCAATTCTTTGAGCGGCTCTATGTACCTCTTTAGTGGTAACTATAATCCCGTCCGGATCACCAACGTTAGCATTTTGGGCAACTGGTCGCCCACCACTCGGGAACAAAGATGTTAAAGTTCTCAACAAGAGGGAGGGGTCCAGTGCCTCAGTAAAGGGGGGGGGAGACCACGAGCTCTAAGCTTGTTCATGACAAGCTTGTATGGCCTCCCCCAGGGATCTTCTTTGATAGTAGTGAGGAAGTCCCTCCAGGCCGAAGCCTTGGCCCTTCTGATAGCACGGACCAAATTCCTCTTAGTCTCCCTCCTGTTCTCCAGGCAATCCCTGATCCTAGCCGGATCCCCACCATGCTTGGCCCTTAGGTATCGTCTTCTTGACGCCATAGCCTCCCTTCGCAGGGCCGCAACTTCCGGCGACCACCATGCCACTGCACGCCTCCAGCTCACAGAGGATCTCACCCTCGACATAGCCGTGTCACACGCACTTATTAGTGTGTTATTTACCCACTTCACAGAGTCCTCCGAACTGGCACCAAAGTCACGTGTCCAGTCAGCGGATACGAGGGCTGCGGCGAGCCTATCCTCGTCCACAGCCCTCGTATTCTACCTAGGGAAAATTCTATCCCTAGAGCGAAGGCTTCGGAAGCCTGTAGCCTCACGCCTATATTTAAATATTACATACATATGGTCCGAAAGGGACTCGGCCTCATCCACTCTCCAATCTGATAAGCGGACGATAGCTGCCGGAGATCCCCACGTTAGGTCTATTACGCTCGACCCTTGTGGCCGAACGCACGTGGGGTGGCCAACCTGGTCCACCATGGCTCCGACACTATAGCGATGTCCGCCTCAATCTCCCTCATCCGCCGGCCCAGCAAATCCTGGGCCTCACGCGCATGATTGAGATTGATTTGGATCATCGCCATACTAGTTCGTGTTTAAGTTCGTGCTGCATGGAGGGGCAGGAACCGCCTGCTCCACCTACATTGCATTGTCTTCCGAACCCGCACAAGATTTTTCACTCGGTCCCGCACTATTGTCGGCCAGTATACTGACCACATGCACTGGCGCGTCACTTTTGTTCGCAACTCCCAGTATTGGGTCTTTACGTCTGATGGGAGGCACCAGTGGGCACTCCCAGGAACCCGCCCTGTGCGAGGTCTGGGAGCGTCCCGCCTCCACACAAACCGGACACCTGGGACCGTCCCCACACGCGCGCGCCACATGCCCCGGCTCACCGCACCGAAAACATACGTTCATTCTTGCGCAAGGTGCCGGGCAAGAGGCCGCAACATGGCCCCTTGCCAGACACCTGTGGCATCTTAGGGGCCTAGGCCTAATAGGGAACACCCGCACTTTCCCCCACCCCACTATAATGTTGCCTTTTTCGACTGCCGCCTGGGATAGAGCCGTCGGAGCTACCACCGTGGCCTCATATCGACCACCCCTGCCAGGCCGGATATCCCCCATAGTGATGAGGTTCGGGTCTATACCCGACTTCCCCTCAAGCAGCGCGCATCTTATCGCGGTAAGGGTGGTTGTCGGGTACAAGCCCTCCAACCTGATGGGGGAGGTCCTCTGAGGCCTTAATATTTTGGCCTCAGGGAGGACCCCCCTCATCGCCTCCGCGACCTTGTCCGCCCTAACGTTCGCATCCTTCCCTCTCACCTCCCATATGAAGGAGCCCGTCAGGCCCCTCCTATAGGATAGTCCTTTAACGCCTATAGTGTCTAGATTGATGTTGCTTTCGATTTTTCTTAGAGCCTCCAAATACGAGGCTCCTCCCTCGCAGGTTAGGGAGACTGCAGCGGTCTCCCTGATCCTCTTAGACGCCTTCTTCTTTTTCTTGATCTTTTTAAGACCCCCCGCAGGGGTTCCACCCCCTTCGCGAGGACCTACAGGGGGGGGCAACCCTCCTGACACCCGGTTGTGTTGGCAAAGGCCCCCCACGTATCGCAACCCTGCCTCTCCTCCTAACTAGCGTAAACCCGTCTCTATCCGGAATAGGAGCCGGTAGTGTCGAAATTACCGTCGGGGGAGCAACCCGTTGCCGAGCTGCAACTTGGGCGTATATGCCGCCTCCCTCCTTCATTTCCCTCATCTCTTTTTAGATGGCCGCAACAGCCTTCGCCAGTTCGGTGAGGATTCTAGTTGTTGTCCCGCCATCTAGGTTTTCTACTTTTCTGGCTGTAACCAGTCTCTCCTGTGTATTTGAGCATTGAGCGGCTGAATGGGCCCCGCTCACAGCATTTGACCCAGATGGGACATTTGTTCCACCTCCTAGCTTCGCCTTCTCTAAAAGCGCATCTTTGTTATTTAGTTCACGTCTGAGACGCGAACACTCTTCCTCGAGCTGCTTGAGCCGGTTGTTGGTGGCCCTAGTCTCAGCCCGTAATTGATCTAACGCCTCTCGTACATCGAGGCCGCAGTTCGCTATATTACGAGCCTGCAGCTCCTTGGCAATATTAGCGATTTCCAAATGGCAACTTTTCATCTTGCCAGATATTTCTCCTTTTATATTGCCGCATGTTTTACGTCTGGTCTCTGCTTCTGCGGCGTGATCCATTATTCGTTGAATCAATCTCCCCGTTTCTATTTCCGAGATTGATGGTTTTTCCAAGAAAACCCCGTCCAAATTTGTTAAGTCGACCACCTCCTCCTCGGACGACGAGGAGTAGGCGATCGGCCTCGCCCTTTTTCTGAATGATCCGACCGATGGTGCATCGGATTCCACCTCTTCACTTCCTGTAGCATTTTTCAATCCACGGGCCTGGTCGCCTACCCGTGAATAGCTTCCCGTAATCCTATCCAGAGTCAAGGCCAGGTCACCTACCCCAGACTCATAGCAGTCGTATGATTACGACGGAGAGTGGCCTGCTACAACACCACCTGACATCGCCAGTGTGTGGACATCCGAACCACACTTTGTAATTGATGATCTTGTGCTCATTTTCATCTTTGTTTAGTATAAGAATGGCACAAGCCAGCAGAAAGGAAAGGAAAAGAAGGAAGTGAGAGATAAGAAAAGAGTAGAAAAGAGGGAATAGAAAGAGTTAAAGATAGGAATAGCCACACAGAGAGCAATCACACACCATTCATACCATCCCTTTTAGTCGCCTCTTACGACAAGCAGGGAATACTGTGGGAGTATTCTACTACCCCCTACCCACGGGGGGGACCCTGACGCAACCCTGACGCAACTCTGACGCAACCCTTTTTTTTTTTTTTTCTTTAGGAGGAAAAATCTTCAAAAGGCCCCTTGGGCCCGGTACCCAAGGGAGTGTCGGATTTTTACCGACTAAAAAACCCCTGGTGCATTCTCATTCATTCGTTGGATGGGAGAGGCGGAACCGTGCTATATACACATACTTCACCTACTCCCATCCCGATGAGCCTGGCCGGTATCTGCCAGGCTCTCTCCATTCACGCACTCACTCACACCTTATTACTAATTATTATTGCGCCTCACGGTGAGGCGCAAACTTAGCTACTATTTATATATTTACACAAACAAGACCATCCATCCCATGATGCAATGGTCGGGTTCACACAACCCATGCATCAGCATGCTCTTTCGTCTCAGCAGAGGAAAGCGACGCTGGTGTTTTGCCAGGCTCTCCTATTCATTCAAATAATACACACGCCTTATAACTAACTATTGGGCCTCACGGTGAGACGCAAACTATACTACTATTTATATATGTACAGACCCGACCATTCATCCCAAGATGCAATGGTCCCGGGAAGAGTGAGCTGCACCCCCCCCCCCCCAGATCCCTGACCAAGGAAGCCCTTGCATCCGTCCACGCAGGGCACACAATCAGGGTGTGTTCAGTATCATCAACGTCCGCACTGCAGTGGAAAAACTGCGGGGAGTCTGCCATTCTAATACCATACAGGTACGCCGGAAAACAGCCATAGCCAGTCATTAGCTGAGTGGTGTGGTAGGTCGTTTCCAAAGAAAACGGCCTTCCAACCAACTCCTCCAACCTGGAAGCGATGGCTGCCCTCACGCGTACCCCCGTTGCTCTGACTGTACTAACGAGATTTAATTCCTCCTCCTTCCATGCAACAATTGCCCTCCTCTTGGCAATAATACCCAGCACGGCCCTTGTGTTAGGGGAAACGGAATCCTCTGCTTTCCGGACCGCTTCGTAAGCATCCGCCAGCTGCGGTGCTAGATGGTCCCCAGATGATCCCCGCGACCATCATTGCCGCATTGAAGGATACCGTTTTATACGCGCAGCATACCCTGATTGCTACCCTTCTTTGAAAGGCCTGAAAAGCCCGCCTGATTTTCTGGTCCTCCGCAACAGCGCGCCACTACACCGGAGCACTATAAAGGAGCACGGAGGTGATCACGCTGCTGTAGAGGCGACGCATCTTCTCTCTCGGCCCGTGGAGGTTCGGAAGGATCCTCCCAATGGACCGAAGGATCCCCTGTACTTTCAGAATTAAGGCTATGAAGTAGGGCCTGAAAGTCAATCCTGAATCTAAAACTATGACCAGGTATTTAACACTGGGCTTTACTGCAATACAAACCCCTCGAGTCTGATCACAGGAGAGGGAGCAATCCTGCGTCTGCGGAAGGGAGTGGCAGGGAAGGCCATTGCCTCCGTTTATGCGGCGCCACTTTTAGGCCCAAACTCTCGATCTCATTCACAAGGACCTCGAGGTCCCTTTCACACGTTAACATCGCACTAGCCAGGTCCCGCCCCGCTGAAAGGAGGGCCGTCTCGTCTGCGTAGCAAACAACACAAGACCATCCCGGCAGCGGGACCCGGAGGACCCGGTCGTAAGCGATGTTCCAAGGTTGGGGCCCATGACAGAGCCCTGTGGGACCCCACACGTAACACTAACATTATTACAACACCTGCCTTCCAATGAAGGACAGTAGTCGGTCCCTAAATTAATCTTTAACGATATTAACGATGTAGGTGGGGAAGCCACTCCTCACCATAGTATCTACGACAGTTCTCCAGGGGAGCGAGTTAAACGCGTTAGCAATGTCCAACGACACCATCACACCCACCCGTCCATCACTTACGCACTCCTGCATATATACTTTCACCTCTCTAATAGCCCTGAGGGTAGAGTGTCCCACCCTGAAACCATGCTGATATGGTGAAAGAACACTCCCCTGTTCCAGGAACTCGCTCACCCTGGAGACGATCACCCTTCGAACAGCTTCTCCACCTCGTTTAATAGACATATAGGCCTAAACGAGCCCGGAGAGTCGTCGTGGTTAGCCTTCTTTCTTACAAGGACCAATCTGGCCCTTTTCCACACACGCGGAAACACGCCACTCCTCAACAGGCCAGAAAAGCAGTCCGCCAGTCCCTTACTACAAAAGACAGCAGCCCTCTTCTGCACCAATCCTGGGACCTCATCAGGACCCGGCGCTCTTCCAAGGCCAGTCCTCGCAGCGGCCCTGCGTACCTCCTCTTCTGACACCATGATCCCAGCCGGATCACCCACTCCGATGTTTAGGGATACAGGTTGTCCATACCCCGGGAAAAACGTTGTTAAGATCCCCTTCAGGAGGGAGGGGTCCAGTGCCTCAGTAAGGGGGGGGAGACCGCGAGACCTAAGCCTGTTCATGACAAGCCTATAGGGTCTCCCCCAGGGATCTTCCTCGATTGTGGTGAGGAAGTCCCTCCAGGCCAAAGCCTTGGCTCTCCTGATAGCACGGACCAGACTCCTCCTGGTCTCCCTCCTGTCCTCCAGAAGTGTCCTTATCCTGGCTGGATCGCCGCTACGCCTGGCCCGCAGGTAACGTCTCCTTGCTACGGTGGCTGCTCTCCTCAGCGCTGCAATCTCAGGAGACCACCACGACACTACACTCCTCCTGTTCACTCCTGTTCTAACCCGAGACATGGCAATGTCGCAAGCACTAACAAGTGAATTGTTTATCCAGTTCACTAATTCTCCCCCACTGGTACTATAGTCACGTGTCCAGTAAGCGGATACGAGGGCTGCGGCGAGCCTATCCTCGTCCACAGCCCTCGTATCCCACCTAGGAAAAATTCTATCCCTAGAGCGAAGGCTTCGGAAGCCTGTAGCCTCACGCCTATATTTGAATACTACATACAGATGGTCCGAAAGGGACTAGGCCTCATCCACTCTCCAATCCGATAAGCGGACGATAGCTGCCGGAGATCCCCACGTAAGGTCTATAACGCTCGACACTTGCGGCCGAACGCACGTGGGGTTGCCAACCTAGTTGCCCAGGCTTAGGTTCAACCTATTGGCCCACATACAGAGCAACTCTCCCCTTAGGTTGCTTCTGCCTTCCGGATCCCATCTATGGGACCGGGCATTGAAGTCTCCGGCAACCAACGCTGGAAGAGCGGGAAATGTTCCTAAGAGCTCTTCGAGCTCATCAAGGAGTCTACAGAAACTATTAATATTCTCGCTGGGGGCAAAGTAGACTGAAACTACCAGCGAGTCCACCCATTTAGCGGCCACAAAAAACGAACCCCTGCGCACTAGGCTACAGGTTCCTCCGTCTTTGCTCGCAACAATCGTGGCGAGGGGATACCCCCCCAGGGATGAGAGCTATTTCTCATCCCCAGGAGGGACCCACCACGGCTCGGACACTATGGCGATGTCCGCCTTAATCTCCCTCATTCGCTGGCCCAGCAAATCCTGGGCCCTACGCGCATGATTGAGATTGATTTGGATCATCGCCATTTTAGTTTATAATCAGGTCTAAACATGCATGGAGGGGGCAGGAACCGCCTGCTCCACCTCCATTTCACTATCTTTCGGACAAGCACTCGGTTCCGCACACGGTCCCGCACTATAACCGGTTTGGTTTTTGTCGGCCGGTACACTATCAATCCGCACTAGCGCGTAACGTCTGCCCGAGACAGTCCCCAAAATAATGTCCCTACCCTTGATAGGAGGCACTAACTGGCACTCCCAGGAGCCCGCACTGTGTTGTCTTCGCATGTTTTTGCCACATGACCCGGCTCCCCACACCGGAAACACACGTTCATCCTTGCGCTAGGTGCTGGGCAAGAGGCCGCAACATGACCCCTTGCCGGACACCTGTGGCACCTTAGGGGCCTGGGTCTCTCAATAGCTCAAAAGCTATTATTGATTTTGATAATTCGGCTAAAATCTTTACCGTCGCCCTGCCGTCCAAATTATCCTCTCTCCTTGCTGCAACCAGTCTTTCTTCAGCGAAAGCCCTGGCCCGCTTAGTTGTCGCTGTTACTTCCACAGTTGGAGGGTTTTCAGTAATGTT
Source organism: Polistes fuscatus (assembly GCF_010416935.1). NCBI lineage: Eukaryota > Metazoa > Arthropoda > Insecta > Hymenoptera > Vespidae > Polistes > Polistes fuscatus. The sequence continues at coordinate 21,336 of NW_025113130.1, forward strand.
ATTTTTCCTCGAAACTCTCTCGAGGAGCGCATCCTCACGCTTAAGTTCGCGTCTAAGACGCGAACACTCCTCCTCGATTTGTTTGAGCCGATTGTTTGTGGCTCTAGTCTCGGAGCGGCACTACTCCAACGTCTCGCGGATATCAGAACTGCAGCTCACCCTGTTCCGAGCCTGCAGCTCCCTAGCAACCTCTACTATCCCCAGGTGACAACTCTTCATCTTCCCAGAGATTTCTCCCTTAATGTTGCCACAAGTCTTCCTTTTAACTTCAGCCTCGGCAACATGATCTAGAATTAGGTCAATCAGTCTCCCTGTTTCCAAATTGGAGACTGATGGCGTCTCCATCATATTCGTCAACTCCATCCATATTCGTCAAATCTACCACCTTGTCCTCTAATGACGAGGTGTAGGCGATCGACCTCTCCCTTTTTCTTAAGGATCCGACCGATGGTGCGCCGGATTCCATATCTTCTCTTCCTGGCATATTAGTCCGTTCGCGGGCCAGGTCGCCTACCCGCGAATAACTTCCCGATGCATTATCCAGGATCGGGGCTGGGTCGCCTACCCTCCATCCATAGCAGTTGCAGGCTGACGACGGTGGGTTGCCTGCTTTCTCACCACCAATCACCGCCGTTGTGTAGGTTTTCCTCCCACACCGTGTAACTGCTGAACTTGTACCTTTCATATTTATTTATGTTTGATTGGCACAAGCCAGCGGAAAGGAAAGGAAAAGAAAGAAGCAAGAGGCAAAGAAAAGAATAGAAAAGAGGGGATAGAAAGAATTAAAGATAGGAATAGCCACGCAGAGAGCAATCACACACCATTCAAACAATCCCTTTTAGTCGCCTCTTACGACAAGCAGGGAATACTGTGGGAGTATTCTACTACCCCCTACCCACGGGGAAGACCCTGACGCAACCCTGACGCAACCCTGACGCAACCCTTTTTTTTTTTTTTTTGCGTCAGGAGGGAAAAACTTCATAGGCCCCCTGGGCCCGGTACCCAAGGGAGTGTCAGATTCTTACTGACTAAAAAACCCTCCTGAAACTTGTTCTCCTGCGAGGGGAGAAGGCAGGCGTAACCACGATCTGTACAATCCATACCTATGTGCCTCTCCCCTGATAAGCCTGGCCGGAAATTCGCCACGCTCTCACCAACACTCACACACACGCATTTTACTCCTGCATCCAGCGCTCTCGACGGTAGAGTTTCCTCCCCGGAGGCGCTATCACCCACACCTAGGAGCACTCGACAATTGGGCACGAACCCCATTGGAGGCGCAAGTTTCACACTACTCCTGGCCTGACCTTACATTAAGCGGTGTCCTGGTCAGGCCCACTCTACACTCATACCACACTCACACTCCAAGAGGGGGAAGCGGCGCATAGCCGTCAACCATTCGCCGCCCGAGTCATGCGAAGCATCGCTCGAGGCGGCCGCCTAGGAGCGAGTCTCCTCTGCGGCCTCGCACGCAACATTCTCTCATTCTCCCATTCTCTCTCTCTCTCTGCATTCTCCTTAGCACGCATCACGCGTCCTGCGAAAGACCGGAATGCAGCCCACCCCTCCGGCGTATCCAGGGATGCCCTGACCACGCCGGAGAGGGAGACGTGCACCCCCTTTCAAATCCCGAACAAGATCGTGTTGTTCATCCGTCTACGCAGGGCAGTCGACCAGGGTGTGGTCCGCATCATCTGCGTCTACTCCACAGTGAAAACACAGCGGAGAAACTGTTTTCCCTATTCTATGGATGTACGCAGGGAAGCAGCCATCTCCGGTCATCAGTTGAGTGGTGTGAAAGGTCGTACCTATAGAGTACGGCCTCTCAACTCACTCATCCAACCCGTCAGCAATGGCCGCCCTAACCCGCGTCCCCGTTTCTCCCGTTACCACACTTAATCCTAACTCCTCTTTCCTCCATGCAGCAATCGCCCCCTTCCTGGCAACTGCGCCCAGCGCTGCCTTAGTACTCGGAAGGACAGGTCCCTCCGCGTCCCTAAGGGCCGCATACGCCACCGCTAGTTGGGGCGCTAGATGGTCAAGAATAATCCCCGTGACCATCATCACTGCATGGAACGACACCGTTCTATAGGCGCAGCACATCCTGATCGCCACCCCCTCTGGAACGATCTAATGGCCCGCTTGACCCGCGAGTCCTCCGCGACAGCGCGCCACCACACCGGAGCCCCATAAAGGAGCACCGATTGGACCACGCTGCCGTAGAGGCGCCTTTTCTTCTCCCCCGGTCCGTGGAGATTCGGAAGAAGCCTTCCAAGGGACCGGAGGATCCCCTCCGCCTTTGGAATCAAGGCCGCGAAGTGGGGCCTGAAGGTGAAATCCGAATCTAGTACTTCTCCCAGGTACTTTACCCTGGGCCCTATGTTAACCCGAGACCCCCTGACCCTAATGACAGGGGCTGGAGCACTCCTGCGTCTGCGGAGTGCAGAGGCAGGGAAGGCCATTACCTCCGTCTTATGCGGCGCCACTTCGAGGCCAAGCTCCTCAATCGCTCTCACAATCACGTCGAGGTCTCGCTCCGCGATCATGTCGCCTCCGACAGGTCCCGCCCCACTGACAGGAGGGCCTTATCGTCCGCATAACAGACGACACGGAACCCCCGGCACCTGAGCACGGAGGACACTGTCGTAGGCGATATTCCACAGAGTTGGCCCCAGCACCGAACCCTGCGGGACCCCGCACGACACCCTTCTTTCCTCAAATCGTCCACGTCACCCGATAAACAAAAACGATCGGTCCGACAGATAGCTTCTCACCATGTTCGCAATGTATGTTTGAAGACCCCTCTCGTCCAAGGCCCTAAAGATGGTCTCCCATGGTAGCGAATTGAATGCGTGCTTTATGTCCAGCGAAGTCAGGATCCCAACGCGTTCACTGTCCACGCACTCCCGCACTATACTTTTAACCACCATGTTGGCACCTACCGTTGAGCGTCAAACGCGAAAGCCATGCTGCGCCTGTGAAAGCAGACCCCTTGTCTCCAGGCACTCACTTATCTTTGAGACAATTATTCTTTTGAATAATTTACCCGTCTCGTCTAGCAGGCAAATCGGTCTATAGGAGCCAGCAGGTCAGGTTAGGCGTCCTGCTTCTTCTTTATCAGGACCAGCCTAGCCCTCGTCCAGGCCGCTGGAAAGTTGCTGGTCCTAAAACACTCCGTGAAGAGCTCCGCTAGACCGACCGCGCAGTGCACAGCCGCTGCCTTTATCACCATTCCCGGGACTCCATCCAAGCCCGGAGCCTTTCCGCCGGCTATCCTTTTCGACGCGGCCAGCACCTCTTCCGGTGCTACCATCGCGTTATCCACCTGCACCCCCCCCCCACGTCCCGAGCACTGTCCTGCCTCACTTGGGGAAAGAGGCCCCCCAGCACTCTGTCCAGAACATCCGGTTCGAGCACCTCCGTTAGGGGTGCAGATTATGGCCTTAGTTTTCCCATGACCAGGCGATATGGTCTGCCCCACGGGTCTGCCTACAACGTAACTTTGAAGTCTCTCCAGGCCATGGGTTTGGCTCTCTTAATAGCTCTCTTCAACAGTTTCTTATTTTCTCTACGGGCCTCCAACACAGCTCTATTCTTCTTTGGTCCCCGCTTCGTCTGGCTTTCAGAAAGCGCCTCCTAGTCGCAGTCTCTGCCGCTCTAAAGCAGCCAGTTCCTGCGACCACCAGCACGCCTTTTTCTTCCTGTCTTTCGTGTCCCTCATTCTCGGCAGTGCTATGTCACACGCGCACACTAGCACTTCACGAAGCCACTTAACGTACACTCGCGCACCGTATACACCATTAGGTCGAGTCCAATCGCCCGATATGAGGGCAGCGGCGAGCATGTCTTCGTCCGCAGCCCTCGCATTCCACCGGGGGAAAGTCTTGACAGGTAGGCTCAAGCTTCGGGCCACTGTAGTCTCGTGGCAAAACATAAACGTCATATACGTATGGTCCGAAAGGGACTCTGCCTCATCTACCCTCCATTCCGATAAGCGGATGCTAGCAGCCGACGATCCCCTACGTGAGGTCGATAACGCTCGACCCTTGCCGCCGAACGCACGTAGGGTGACCAATCCGGTTGAAGAGGTGCAAGCTCATCCGATTGGCCCAGGTAGAAAGCAACTCTCCACTTAGATTGCTTCTACCCCTCGGGTCCCATCTACGGGCCCGGGCGTTGAAGTCGCCAGCCACCAGAACTGCAGAGGTAGGGAATCTTCCCAAGAGCTCTTCGAGCTCGTCCAGGAGTCTACAAAATTCGCTGATTACCTCGCTGGAGGGAAAGTAGACGGAAATCACCAGCGAGTCATCCCACTTAATGGCCACAAAGAAGCTACCCCTGAGAACCAGACTACAGGGTCTTCCGCTTTCGCCTACCAGTACCGCAGACAGCGGAGCCCCCCCCCAGGGACGAGAACCATTTCTCATCCCTGGGAGGCACCCACCACGGCTCTGCGATAATCGCGATCCCAGCCCCAAACTCGCGCATACGTTGTACCAGCAGGTCCTGCGCACCGCGCGCGTGATTCAGGTTTACCTGCACGCACTGTTCACTGGGGGACATTGTTATTGTTCGCCCCACCGACACTCACTCCCGTTGCAGGCTCCGCACGCCTGTTCATTTCGCAGCCCTTGCTATGCGAAACCGTCTCACACACGGCACTTGTGGGAATGGACGGGTCCACGTCCATCCCCACATCCTCCCCCCTGTTTGCTGCCCCACTGAAACACCAGGCACCCGAGCCTCACTAGCACTCGCGGTCGCGTGCGTTTCATTGAACGCATTTCGCGGAGGGACTGCCGGGCATTCCCAGGTCCCCGCACGATGGTTCTTGTTCCTATGCCCGGCGTCCCTGCATACCGGACACTCCATCTTGTTCCTGCAGGCCTTTGCAATGTGGCCCGGTTGACCACACTGATGGCAAAGGCTTGCCCGAGAGGTCGGGCTCGGGCAGCTCGAAGCGACGTGCCCTCTGGCAAGGCACCTGTGGCAACGCAGTGGTCTTTGCCGGAGTTCGACCACTCTTGCCCGATACAGCCCGAAGTCGACCCTCCCCTTGGCGATGACGGCCTGTGCCATCTCCACTGGGGCAGAGACTACCGTCTCCCAGAGACGCCCTCTGCCCGCCCTGATCTCACCGACCCAGATCTTGTTCGGGTTGATGTTTCCCTTGATTGTGAAGAGAGCATTTCTCACGATGGTCACATTTAGACTTGGGTCGATGCCCACCAGCCTGAAGGATCCCATCCTCTGTGGCCGAGCTACCTTGGCCTCCGGTACCGACCTCCTCAGAGCCTCGGCTACCCGGTCTGCCTTCGTGGCGGCCTCCTTCCCCCTGACGCTGAAAATGAAGGCCCTCGTGAGACCCCTCCTAATCGTCATCGAGTCCACTCCCATTTTGTTGAGGCTAATGCTCTCCCAGGCCTTGGCAAGAGCATCGCGGTACGATATTGCCTCGCTGCATTCCAGTGAGACCGCTGCAGTCTTCCTGGTCCCACCGCTTCGGCTCTTCTTCTTTTTCTTCTTCTTTTTCTTCTTCCTAGAAGTGCCACTTCCTGTAGCACTTCTCTCTCCACTTTTCGTAACTTCCACCCCTCTCGCGCGTTCCTCCGGGGTGGTGGTCTTCCTCTGTCTAACAGCTGGCTCTATCCGCAGGCAGCGTGTCCTCTTCTTCACCACCTCGATAAACCAATCCTGCGAGGGGACTGCTGCACTCACGGCGATTATCCTTGGGGCAGGAGCCTTTAAAGTTCCAGGGGCAGGCGCACTCCCATTTCCTCCCTGCTCAGTCTTCCTGACCACGTTTGTCCCACGCTAAAGGGGCCCCTGGTGCCGAGGAAAGCGTTCCACAACTCTGCCTGGGTTCGCTGCAGAGCCTCAACGCTCTTATTCAGCTCACTCAGCATAGCTATCACACACTTCTCGTTGTCACCAGCTCTTGCATCTTCCAGCCTCTTCTCCAGAGCTGGGGTGGCTTTTTCTCCTGTGGAGGGCACCTGTTTCCCCTGACTTGGGGCAGCAACCGTCTTGACTCCTTGGCTCCGTGTTTGAACCTCGCGCTTCTTGAGCTCCTTCCTGAGCTCAGCGATCTCGGCCTCCATTTCGCGCATCTTCTCGTCGCGAAATTTTGCTTCTGTTCTAAGCTGAATGACTGCTTCAGCCCTTGAGAACGGAGTGCCCGACTGCCTGTCCAGTCGCTCCTCCACTTCATCGGCAACGATGAGTGCCTCCTTGATGAGACGCTTCATTTTGCCCGAAACCTCTCTGTTAAGGTTGGAGCACCGTAACCTCTCGGTCTCCAACCCCCTTAGGTGCACCCTAAGTCTGTCCGGGAGCCTTCCGGCTTCCAGCGTTGATAGCGGCTGGATTTTGGTTCTGCTTTTGATCGACGCCTCCGGTTCAACGTTGAAGCAGTCGTAATCCTCTGATGACGGGATGTTACGTCTCATCAACTTCTTCCTGGTAAAAATCGGCAGGTCCGAGTCCAAGAGCCGTAGTTCCTCCAGAGCCCTGGCCTCTCGCTGCCACTCCTTCATCTCCGCCTCTTTTCCTGACGCATTTATCAGTCCGCAGGCCAGGTCACCTACCTGCGAACAACTTCCCGAGGCAGTAACCAGAGTCTGGGCCAGGTTGCCTACCGCAACTCATGACAGTCGTAGGATGACGACGGTGGGTTGCCTGTTCTACCACCACCAAGCACCGCCGTTGTGTGGGTGTCCCTCCCACACGGTTTAGACACTGAGGTTGTACCTTCTATGTTTTATATATGTTTAGGCACAAGCCTAGTGAAATGGAAAAGAAAGGAAGGAAGTAAAAAGGCGGAGAAAAGAATAGAAAAAGGAAGGATTGAAAGAATCACAGAGAGGAATAGCCACACAGAGCACGCACACACCATTCATACCTTCCCTTTTAGTCGCCTCTTACGACAAGCAGGGAATACTGTGGGAGTATTCTACTACCCCCTACAAACGGGGGGACCCTGACGCAACCATGACGCAACCCTGACGCAACCCTGACGCAACGCTAACGCGCTTCGCATCGTCTTATCTGGTACGACTCGTAACGTAATTTCGTACTCCTTATCGCCGAACACTAATATCGCATCTACGCAGCCGATCACTTATAAACCGTTACTATTTATTCCGCAGAATCGATTAGAATCAACCTTAGTAAATATATATTCGCTCGGAATAAACTAGTCTTAGATAAAACAAATAGGGCTTCCTGAATCTAAGAGCGCTTCAAATCGCATACTATAATTATTTTCCTCCTTACTCATACGCAGTTCTACTTCACGCAAAAAGTTGTTGTTATCGTCTTCCTGCGTTGTCGCAAAACTATTAAGTTGTTCTTCCCTTGGCTGGCACTGATTGGCCCGATGAAAAAATTATCGCATTTAAAACTTGTTTCACGCTCCCTCTTCGGCCTCGGACAATTTCCCATCAAGTGCCCGAACTCGTTACAATTATAGCACCTTCTCTCGTTCGCACCCTTCGTCTTCTCTTTACCCTGGGAAGAAGGTCTACTCCTACCACCCGACGGAAGATCTCCGCATCGTTGCCGATGAAGCGTCTCCCTCGGTGCTGATACACTTGCGAATGCCGTTATCATAGATTCAAACGATGCATAACATTGCACCTTGGCCTGAATGCGTAACTCCTGGCTTGGGATACCATCGATCACGTAGCTAATTATTTCTTTTTCATGAATCGGGATGCGATTAGCTAATGTCACATTGTGTTGCACATAATCCGTAAAACTCTCGGTAGGCTTCCACACTCTCGCCTCGAGCTTTCGTCGTAAAATTAGGGGATCAACGTGATGCCCAAACATCTTCCTAAGCTCGCGCAAAAGGTCGTTGCTACTGAAATAAACGCAATCCACTCGCGAGTGATACCATTTTAAGGCCTTTCCTCTTTGTCCGCTACAAACTAGGGCCTTAAAACTAGGCCTATCCAGATCGTAACTGGCAAGCAGTCCTTTGATCTGCTTCTCCCATCGGTCGAATTCGATATTGCTGCCGTCGAATTCACTGATTAACTTCTTAACATCTTGCCACTTCTTCACCCTGGATCTTCCCGTTTCACTTATCACTGACTGAGGCGTCCTTCTTAAAAATTCCTACTCACTACGCAAGAGATCAGCTTCTCGCTCAGCTAAATCCCGTGCCCGCCGTAACAATTCCATTTCCGTAGGTGCGTGGTTAGGGGGTGATACGTAACTCAAACCTTGGAGCGACATGACTTCGGTCTGCTCGTCCGATTCTTCATAAGTGCCTCCCGACGTTAAACATAAATCTGCAGCAGGCGTTCCTGCCTCTAATAACCGCTTAACCAATTCGGTCATATTTCCGGTCGTACTTAAATTCTTTGCACTAGCATGTCCTTAAGCTGGTTCACTTTCAGTGTACTCATCTTAATGTTTTCGTCCATTATCCTTTGATCCCGAATGCACTAACAGACGTCTAATTCAAACACGACGCATAACACAATAAATCGTAAAACTACCGAACGTCCATAAAACTTAGAGGATCTTAAACTTTACCTTAAATCTTAACTCAAAACTGAACGTGAATCTTATCCCACTTCTGACTTTTGTAAACGAAAAAAAAAAAGAGAGAGATGATGATAGATCGTTCTTCTTGTCTGGAAGCAAGGGGAAAAGGGCGTTACTATTTAGATAACAGTTTGTCAGGATTAATAGTTAAGAGTACACATATATTTAATCATACATAAAATCACTTAAACATAAGGCTTCAAAATAACATAATCATAAACGTTAGAAAACATAAAGCATAAAAGACGTAACACATAAGACATAAGAACTAATAATCACTCAATAAGAACACATAACACTTCAACATAATACGACCACTTAATATCTCGACATAATACCATAAGACTTCTTAATACTTAATCATAATACATAACTCCAGTGCAATCATAATACTTTTCGAAGCGCAATCGTAAGACTAACTCTATTTTTTTCTTATGCATCAGTCATACCGCCGACGGAGGGGTAAAGGGTTCGCAAGGCGGTCCTAGTCCCTTTTCCGATCCATTATTGGTCATCAACTGTCTTTCTTTCAAATCCACGCAACTCCCTAGAGTGGGAGTGCGTACAAAGCGTTCTCGTAATCTCCACAGTCTAGACCACCAGACGTTACTTGATAGGAAATAAATATTATATTCCTCTCTTAAGAGGACCCTTTCTTACGAATCCTACAGTTCCATAAGTTTCTATTCTATCGTAAAACAAACTAAGATTAGATTATCCTATAGCCTATCCTAAACTAATATTACTCCGTTACATACGCTATATACCATATATATGTTATAGGGAATTTTGACCTGCCAAAATTTTGAGTTTTTCTATGCCGTTGTCCACAATGCCAGGCATTTTTAATCAACGTAGGAAACAAAAAAATTGTTATCATATCTGACTAATACATAATTAATTAGACTATTACACAATTTAATTTATTTATTTATAACCTTTTTTACTGATTGTTCCTAATTTAGACTCTAACAACTGTACTTTTAATTTTATTATAATTGTGCAAAATCAATTTAAAAGAATTGAAGTTAATTGTAATAAAAATTTAGGACACTTTGTAGCTTTTGATCTTATAATACTTATGTATTTATTCTGCTATGTGGCAGAATCGTCATAATACCTAATGTAAAATAACAATTATTTTACATTGGAATAATATTTAAACGACTATAGAAACTATTTTAAGTTTTTACAATAGCTTATGCAGTTAGATAGAGATATTCTTCTCAGTTAATATTTACTTCGTCACGTTTTACTATACCTTTTTAACAACTATAAATGCTTATACGAATGCTATACATATTTAATTAAACAAATATTAAATAAAATTAAAAAGTTTAATCTTAGGTTTTCTGGCCATAGTTTTTTAAGATCTTTGAACAAATGTAAAAGTTTTTAAAGACTATACATTGCACCATTAACGAAATACAGACAGCAAATCTTTTGCAAGAAAGCAGTAGTAAGCGAAAACCGATCGACGACGACTCGATGGCGTCTGTGTGAACGAGACCAATCATTTTCCTCCCACAACCCACCACCCCACCCCTCCCCCTCCCCTACGTGAACGTTTTTTATTTTTCGTCTATTCTCTTTTTCTCGCATAATATTTATTATTAAATAAATAAATATTAATAAATAATAATTATATATATATATAATTATATATATATTATAATATAATTTATAAATAAATATTAATTTATTTGCGACTGTGTTTTTATCTTCCAGAATGTTTGCCACTCTTTTATCGTTATTTTTTTCTTATTTTTTATTTCTGATTTTTATTTATAACAAAATTGCAAAATTTGAAATTTAATTAAACGTTACGATGATATAAACTAATCTAACGGTATTATATAAATAAATTAATCGATCTTGTTTCTCGAATGTGTTTTATCATAAAAAAATGTCCTAAATAAATATCAACGTTCTCGAAAACGATATACTCCTTTATTTTGTTTAAAATTATTTTGCAAGATTTCTCTTACGTATCTCAAATAATAATTTATATACGCGTAACAAAAACGAATGTTCGAGGTTTTTAATCGTACTTTATTCTTTTTCCTTTTTCCTAACATAGATCCAACGTTGTTCGATTTATATATTTCGATCATCTTCGATATAAGTTCTTTTTTTTTTTTTATGAATTCACGCTAACGATATTGTTTATACGATTATCCACGTAGTTGGATATACATAATTTATAAATTAACATTTATTCACCTAAAAGATCGCATTGATCATCGATAGAAAAATTATGAATCGTTTTGTTATCATTATTACTGACGTCTATTACATGCTCCAAATAAATAATAATTATTTCTCGAATGAAAGATACACACACACATACATACATACATACATATACACACTCGATAACTTTTAGGGTAGGATAGATAAGAACGGTACGTTATTTGCTTCTATCGATAAGTAGAAATATACTTTGCGAAGTTGTAGGCTTTTGAACGTTGGGGAACATCGAAACAACCGCATTGTATATGTGTAGTACTCGCGGGTGTATTGTAGCCATGTAAAAAGAAAAAAGAAAAGAAAAGAGTTAGAAAATGAGATGAAAAGACGAAGAGAGGAACAGAAAGAGAGTGAGTTAGTGGGTGGAAAAGAAGAAGAAAGAGGAGTAGGAGAAAGATTGGAGGGGAGGTAGAGTACAGTTTTTTAGCGGCAACAGCAGCAACAGCGAGGCAACCAAGAGCTAGGCAGGCCGTGTATCGTGTATATAATACGTAGGACAAGTAAGGAGCGAGAGAGAGAGAGAAGAAGGGTAAAGGGGGGGTAAGAGGTAGCAGGAAGAGGAGGAGGAAGTGGTGGAGGAGGAGGAGGACGATGACGAAGAAAAAGAGCGAAAGAAAATGCGAATGAGTGTACTGGTAAAGCAGCATTGGGAGGAGGAGAAGGGGGTTAGAGATGAGGAGAGGGGGTTGGGAGGGAGGAGTGACTATAAACAGAGTACTACTACTATTATATTACTTTTACGGCTGTCAGAAGAGTCCGGTACTATTATATCGGTCTCGGGTGCTGGCCTGGCGGTTTCCGCGCGAGGCGGCGTGTCGGTCGAACTACGACGTCGAATACGCGCCTCCCACCCTCCTCCTCTCCTTCTTCAATCCTTCTCTCTCTCTCTCTCTCTCTCTCTGTCTCTCTCTGTCTCTCTCTGTCTATTTTTTGGTCTCTTGCTCTCTTCATCCATCCGTTTTGCCCCCCCTCCCCCCGACAATACTCTACTCTACTCTACTCTACTCTACTCTACTCTACTCTCCTCTTCTCTCCTCTTCTCTCCTCTTCTCTTCTCCTCAGCATCAGTACGTGCTTTTTTCTCTGGTGTGCCTCCGAGCGAGCTTTTGCGGCAAAGTGTGTATAGTCTGTGCCGCCGTTCCTGGTTGGTGTTGGTGTGGTCGCTAGTGTCGCGGATTACCTCTCTCTCTCGCTCCTTCAACACGCGTTATATACCGTATATATATAGTACATATACTTGCACTGTGTCTCTCTCTCTCTCTTACTGTCTCTCTCTCTCTTTCTCTCTCTCTCTCTCTCTCTCTTACTCTCTCTCTCTCTCTCTCTTATTGTCTCTCTCTCTTTCTCTTACTGTCTCTGTCTGTTTCTCTATGTCTGTTTGTCTCCGTCTCTGTTCCCCGAACATGCAGCAACTCCATCGGTTCCTCCTACTCTACTACCACCCAGCCAGTTCTCTTCTCTCCTCACACAACTACCCCCTTCTCGCTTTTGCCATCACCCTATGTACATCGCGCGCACGCCTCTCCTTTCGACCGGAAGGTGCCAGTTTCACGTCGACTATCGTCTCGTCCGAAGCAGTGCGCGCGCGCGCGCACGCACTACAAGCGTGCTTCTCTGTCTCTCTCTCTCTTTTTGTGTCTATTCTGTCTGCTGTCCATCTTCTACTTTTCTGTGCGTGTATATCTCTCTCTCTCTCTCTCTTTCTCTCTCTCTCTGTCTGTCTGTCTGTCTCTCTGAACGTTCGATGACGTCTTCTTCATCGGCTCGTGTATATCTCTCTCTCTCTCTTCATTTTTTATTCTTTCTTACGGTTTCTCTCTGTCTGTCTGTCTTTTTCTATTTCACGATTTGTCATCCTTATCAGTGAATACGTTTATTATTTATATATGTTAAAATAATGAGGAAAAATATCTTTTTATATGAGTGGTAAAAGTTTAATATAAATTTATACTTTATATCTATTACATATTCTTCAGTGCCACGTGCTATATCTTCTTCTTTTAACTATCTAGTTCTTCTCACAGAGGGAGCGCTATACAGCTAGTCGCTGTCCCTTATATACTAATCTTACATGTACTATAGTGGGGAGACTTACATGTGTGCGTCCCTCCCACGAAGAGTAGTACATCAACACATGCTCGTGCGCTACAGCACATATATTTAATTTTACAATGGAAATGTACACATCTCAACACGCCTCCTTACATTTATATTGCCATAGATTTTATAATTCTCAATTACTTAGTCCTATTCTAATTGTAATTCTTTTCTAAATTTTTCAAATTTAATTCGTCCTAATGCTTTAGTGAAAATATCAGCAGGATTTTTATCTGTATCAATTTTAATTACATCAATTATACCTTCTAAATAGTTTTCATTTATGAAATGATAGTGTGTTTCAATATATTTTGAATTTTTTGTTAGATTTCCATATTTACTAATAATAATCGCACCTGCATTATCCTCATAAATTTTAATTGGATTCTTAATATCTATTTCAAATATCTTTAGCAAATCTTTACTTAATTTTAATTCACTCACACATGCTGATAACGCAACATACTCAGCTTCGGTAGACGACTTTGTTACAATATTCTGCTTTTTTGATTTCCAATAAATAGTGTTTCCATACATTTTAATTACATATCCCGTTGTTGATTTTCTGTCAACTATGTCTCCTGCCCAATCGGCATCAACACAACATTCTAAAGTAGTAGCATTTAGATTTTTCTTATAAACCAATTTTAATTCTTTCGTATAGTATAGATACTTTAATATTCTTAGTGCATATTTATTATGACTCTGGTCGTAACAATTTTGTCGTAAAAAAAAAATCTACTTAAGTAATTTACTGAATAGCATATATCTGGTCTAGTACTTGAGCTTATATATACAGCAGTGCACCAATTAAGTTTCTATATTTTATATCATTTGATGCTATTAAAGCAGGTTCACATTTTAAGTTTTGTTCCATTGGAGTAGCATACAGTTTCGCATTTTCTAGGTTATATTTTCTCGCTAAAGACTCAATATAGTCCTTTTGATCTAAAGTCATGTAATTTTTACTACAATCATAATTAATATTCATACCTAAGTACGTTTTAACTCGTCCCATATCTTTCATTCGAAATTTTTCAGTTAATTTTCTTTTGATATATTCAATTAACTTTCTATCCTTACTTGCTAATAATAAATCATCAACAAAATTAATTAAATAAACCTTTTCACTTTTGACTTTCATAAAATATAAACAATAATCAATTTTATTTTTCTCGAAACCTAATTCGCTTAAATAATTATTTAAACATTCATACCATGCGTGTGGACTTTCGCGTAGTCCGTACAAAGCCTTGTCTAATTTACATACTCTTCCTGAATCATCATCATAACCTTGAGGTTGTTTCACATATACGTCTGATTTTACTTTTCCATTAAGGAACGCTGATTCTACGTCCATTTGATCAATTTGAAAATTATTTTGTACACAATAATTTAGTAAAATTTTTAATGTTTGTGTCCTCGCAACTGGTGAATAAATATCATCAATTATCTCTTTTTGCTGAAATCCTTTTACTACAATTCTCGCCTTATATTTATTGTCTCCTTTCTTTGTATAGACCCACTTTAAATCAAGTGCTTTTTTGTCTTTCGGTTTTTCGACTAACTTCCATGTTGCATTTTTATTTAAACAATCAATTTCTTTGTCCATGGCTTCTTGCCATTTTCGCTTTCATTATTATTTATTGCTTCATGATAGTTCTCGGGACTATCAGCACTTACAAAGTTTACATAGATACAATTAGTTATCGGATCTCCATATCTTTTTATTGGACTTTTCTTTCTTTCAGACCTCCTTATTATGTTCAAATTTTCATTTTTAGTGCTCGGTTCTAAGATTTCATTTCCGTTTCTTTTATTTTCAAGTTCCTCTTCTAATTCAGTTTCATGTTCATTTTTTGGTTCAGTTTTACATTCCCTACTCACCTCAGAGATGGAGTAGAAGAAAGTTTAGAGTCATCCATACCATTTAACCCTACTAATTTTACATTTTGATCAATTATTTCTACATGCTTAGCTACAAAAACTCTATTGTTTACTAAAACTCTATACCTACGACATCATAACCAACTATTACTCCAATATCTGCTTTCCTATCCCATTTATTTTTTCTTTTAATTTCTGGAACTCGAACAAAAACTCTACTACCGTATAATGTGAGGTTTTTAATATTTGGCTTTTCTCCCATCATAATTTCATACGGAGTCTTCTTTTCTATGGTATTAGCTAACGTTCTATTTTTCAGATAAGCTGCTGCTTGAACTACTTCTGGCCAAAATCTAGTATGAATTTTCGCGTCTGCTAATAAACATCTCGCCGTTTCCATTATTGACCTATTATATCTCTCGGCTGTTCCGTTCAGTTCATGAACATACGAAGGACATGGTTCAATATAGAATCCTTTTTCTTTTGCAAAGTTATACATATCTTTATTTAAAAATTCTCTACCGTTATCACACCTTAATTTTTTTATTCTTTTTCCGGTTAAATTTTCAACTAGATTTACGTAGCTTACAATACAGTCATAAACTTCATTTTTTCCTTTCATAACATAAATTTTTGCTACTTTACTATAATCATCGATTAAAACTAGGAAATATTTTTCACCCCTAAACCTATAGTTTTATGTGGTCCATTTACATCCGCGTGAATTATTTCACCTATGTCTTTTGATCTGTGCCTTTCATTTTTGAATTTAGTATTTGTCATTTTGTTTTGTATACAGGTACCACATTTCAAAAATTCCTTTTCTAAGTTATTTGGCAAACCTACGACTAAGTTATTTTTACTTAAAGTATTCAAATAATTAAAATTTACATGTCCGAGCATTCTATGGTATTTCTCTTTCAATGTCATACCATTAGCAATACTTTCAGTTACGTAATTTTGGCTTCTTGTGAACCTAGTATTTATTTTATATAAATTATTTTCTTTGATTGCAACTCCTATTAACTCATTTTCTCTACTATAAATTTTTGAAGTATTTCCTGACGATATAATTTTCGCATTTTCGGCGACTTTTCCGAAACTTATTAAATTCCTATCTATTTCTTTGACAAAGAATACATTTGTTAATTTGATTTCAGTTTCATTAAAATTTGTTACAAATTTAGCTCTAACATCGCCTACAATAGTTGCTTTAAGTGTACGACCATCTCCTACTTTTACATTAATCGGGTTTTCTAAAGTTTTTGATTTTACGAAGTATTTATCACTATTTATTATATGGTCGGAACATCCACTATCTAAAATCCATTCTAGCTTATTTTCGCAAATGTTTACCTTAATGCTGTCATTATCGCTAACCTCTGCTAATGATGTAAAGACCTTGGGTTCAAAGCGATCTTGTCGTTGTT
Organism: Polistes fuscatus; assembly: GCF_010416935.1. NCBI lineage: Eukaryota > Metazoa > Arthropoda > Insecta > Hymenoptera > Vespidae > Polistes > Polistes fuscatus. Next base: position 37,556 of record NW_025113130.1, read on the forward strand.
GATTACCTCGTCCTCAGTTGCCTCTGCCTCTGTTTTGAAAATTGCCGTTTCGTTGTTGTTCATGTATTTGCCATCGTACACTTCCCCGCGTTTGCTGTCTTCTTCGTGTAACTCTCCACGAATTTCTATCACTGTACTGATACGTACACTGATATTGGAAATGACCTTGCTTTCCGCATCTATAGCACGTTCTATCTTTTCCTTTTTCAGCTTTGAATACGTTTGAATTTTCGGAACTGCTTCTAGGATTTTGATTCTCACTTTGTCTTTTCCTAAATTCTAATTCTAATTTCGATTTAACAAATTCCACTGTTTTTTCTCTTTCTGGTAACGCATCCACAATATCAACTATATGCGACCAGCTTTCCGGTAGTGTTAAAAAAAAATAATTAAACTTATCTTCGTTTGTTATCGTTTCTCCAGCATTTTAAGTTCGTTTACAACGACTTAACGTTTTGCAAGCAAGCAAAGCATGTTTAGTGTTTCGAATAATGATGATAATAATGATACTACTCTCTACCATTTCTTATCTCGCAACTCTCTTTCTCTCTCTCTCTCTCTGTCTCTGTCTCTGTCTCTCTCTCTCTGTCTCTCTGTCTCTCTCTCTGTCTCTCTCTCTGTCTGTCTGTCTCTCTTTCTCTCTCTCTCTCTCCCTATCTCCCTCTCCCTCTCTCTCTCTCTCTCTCTCTCTCTCTCTTTATCATTCTTTCCTTGTCTTACTCTTTTCGTGTTATTATTACTGTATATTTCAACTTATGTGTTGTTAGAACGCGTAAAATTATTATGACGCATGTGTCTTGTAAAAGGATGATGAGGAGGATGAGGAGGAGGGAGGAGAACTCGCATTTGATTTCGCGGTGGGGTTGTTGTTGGTTGTCATGGCGGCACGTCGAAATCGTCGTCGTCGTATTTGTGTAGTAGTCGTCACCATTATTATTTCGTAGGACTTTCAAGCGCGCGCGTGCTTCAGCTTTTGTGCCCAACCATGACTCACTCACTCTCCTCTCCTCTGACTCCTCCTACCCCTCTTTCATCCTCCTCCCCTCTTCTCTCTTCTCGCCGTGTGTCGCGTGCGTGACAACGGAACACTTGGATCACCAACCACCCACCACCACTTCCACCTCCTCCACCACCACCACCATCAACCACTGCACTGTTTTTCTATCTGCTGCTGTTGCTGCTGCAAGGCATTTTTCTTTTTCCTCCTCCTTTGTTTCTTCCACTTTTATTTTCCTTTCCATTTTTCGTTACGCTTCACCTCCTCACTTCTATCTTATATTTTATATTTTAATGTGTCCGAATAAATATTTTTTTCGGTGAATTCGATGCCCGAGAATTGTCGTAGGAACGGTCTTCCCCCTCTCCCCTTTCCCCCATCGTTTAAAATTAATTATTATTAAATAGAAAAGTATTTTTATTTTAATTATATATGTATTAAGGTAGCGGGTAGGTACTCCTACACGATCCCGGTGGAGGATAGACGTTCTTTAGGGATGCGACCCTGCCTACGCAAACCTTGGATTATCTCCCAAGACCATACGGGGGAATTCATTGTCCCATCCAGTATCCTTGTCTAAACCTATAAATTTCCCTAACACACCATCCTTATATTATCTTCCAACACGTCTTTAGCCAGCGAGGAAGATTAAGGCTAAAAACCTCTCAATTTGAGAGAGGCTTTTGTCCAGCAGTGGACAGTATAGGCTGAGTATGATGATGATGATGATGATGTTATATTAACTTTATAGGGAATATTATAAACATAGTTGCACATGAATTATAAATCGTGAAAAGTACTTGAAATTATACTGCTTTTAGCGTGTTTGAGAATAGATGATGAAAATGAACTTTTATGATGCTTTAACACCAATCACTAAATCTACATCTTGAAGTTTGTCGGAATTTACGATGCGTGGGCACATCGATTTCAAAATAACGGCATAAGGTAATTCGATAATTCTCCCTTAAATTAAGTTTGGACTGATAGGTATCTATATTCTGATATTTTAATATACACATAATATTATCATTTATTAGTCATGAATATTGGTAATAAAAGTATTTTTTAGGTTCACTAAGGTATGTATAATAATATATTAGTTTTAATTCCTTTCATTTCTTCTCTATAGTGATCATCAATTAAAGTTGAAAATGAATAAACTGAATAACATGCTGTGCGATTTTGTATACCTTAACCATAGGATGAATATTTTCAGATTTAAATGTAAGAATATCGATGAATTACAATCGTACTCTTTATCTTAATATTATAAAAGACAATAGTAAGTAGAATAGCAAAATATTATGTTCAGAAGCATACTTTACTGAGTTAAATATGTTTATTATATTATTTTTTCATTCAATTTATGGTACTCTGCTTCTGTATTCATATTTGTTATATTTCATATATAAACTACTTTCTTAAATAGTTTTATCTAAGAGTATGCGGCTGTAAGAAAAAGACTTCGTTCCAGCATCGGATCTATGCATATAAATTTCATCTTCCAATGGGTTAACAATATAAAGATTTCTTTTAACGAATGTTTTATTCGTAGAGATCTCATGTGAATTATTATGCGAATAGAATTCAACCACTGTAACAAGGAATAAGCAAGACATGAATTTTTTAAAAGGTAAAAAAAATAATGTTTTTTCTGATAGAAAAAAATATTGTGATTGTCTTGAAAAATATTTATTCAAAGCATTAGAGAACTTATTCTATCTTCATAGATAATCAATCATTTTACTAGTAGAGAGAGCGCATTATTCTTACCAACGATAAGGAGAAGCCGATAATATTAAAATCATTAAAGATTTTGGAAGACACAGTCTTCTTTTTATTTATACAAGGAAGAAACCATATGCATTAATATTCTATTATTAGAATTGAAAAAAGAATGCATCTTAGTGTTACTTATAAATTATTTTTTAAACAATTTATTTTTAAACTATAATCTCTTGCAGATTTTGTGTTAGCCTAAAAGCTGCTAGTCTCGGAGCAGTAAAAAAGGTGTTATAATTCACAGTGTCAGTGGGTTCTAGTCACCAGGACACTGTGTGTCTTTAGGTTGTGGATAGATGAAAGGCCTATTTTTCTCGGATAGGAATAGAGGTTAGCTGCGAACAAAGTGAATAAGCAGTCGCGGACAGCCGATTGGAAAAGGCACTCCTGATCCGGGGTTGGGCGTAGGTCTGATAAACTCACACTGTAAAACGACTTTATCTCGTAATAAACAAGCATCGCTATGGTTTCTGCTAGGGTAAAATTTTCCGGAGGTAAACTAGTCCCCTGTTCAGATCTTCGGGTGGGGACTAATCTAGGGAATTCATGCCGAGTTAAGTCCAAGAACGGAAGAAATCTCAAAGTGGGTACGTAGAACGTACGAAGTATGTACAGATCCTGGTCGTTGCAATCGATGGTCGGCGAGAACGATAAGTACGGAGCAGATGTTGTCTCACTGCTAGAAACTAGATAGTCTTGGAAAGACTTGCTTAACACGGGGGTTTAAATGCTTTACCATGGAGGGTAAGGGACCCATAGTTTTTGCGTTGGATTTATGATTAGTAGAAAAATCTTAACTCCGCCTGCACGATCGATGGAGCATCGAAATCAGCGATCATGTTGCCGGTCCTAAGCCCGGGAAAAGGAGGAAGGTTGTTGGGTCAGGCTAGCTCCCTACCCAACGTAAAAAAGGAAATCTGCTCAAAAGGACAAAATTTTGCCTCGGAACAGGACGGATTTAACGATGACGACCCATGCAAGTAAGAGGACTAAGGAATGGAAAAAAAAACATATATTGCGATTGGCTACCTGGAACATAAAATCGTTTAACAATAAAGACCAGGAAACCCTGAAGGAAATAAAGGACAACAACATTGATATTTGCGCCTTACAAGAAACAAAAAAGAAAGGCAAAGGGCAAATACAATACGACGACTACCTGGTGATATATAGTGGAGTCGAAAAACAAACCAGGGCAAAAGAAGGGGTAGCCATCGCAATATCGAAAAAGTATCAGAACAACGTAAAAGAATGCAATTATATATCTTCACGCATCTTACTAATAAAAATGGAAGCGGAAAGCCAGAAATTAAATGTAATGTAAATCTATGCACCCGAGGATAATAAACCAAAAGAAGAAAGAGAAGCCTTCTACGACCAACTACAAAATTTAGTCGGATCATTACCAAGTAACCAACAAATGATAATCCTTGGAGATTTCAACGCTCGCATCGGAAATGAAATAATACCTGGAATAAAACAAAGGTTCAACGAAAACGTGTTAAATGACAATGGAGAACTAATGACACAGCTATGCACATTTAACGAGCTAAGGATTAATAATACATTTTACAATCATAAGGAACAATATAAATTTACATACAGCAACACCAGAGGCTTCAGGTCTACAATTGATTACATTGTTACTAACAGATACGTCCAACCAAACCAAATATTAGATGTTAGGACATTAAACTCCGCGAATGTAGGAAGCGATCATAGCCTGCTATTAGCAAAAATAAGAATGAAGTTTAAACCCCAAAGGAATCTTGCACGAGCAACTCAAGAATCGAAAATAAACATAGAGTCACTATGGAACTTACCAACCAAACAACTATACGAGAACAGGTTGAAAGAAAAAATCGAAAAAGACCCAATAAAAGAAGAAGATAACATAAACATAGCCTGGAAGAAACTAAGAACCAACATTTTAGAAGCTGCATACGAAGCCCTGGGAACACGAACTGTAAAAAACCGGGCTAGAATGATCAAGACTCCTTGGTTCCGCCCAGAGATTAAGGAAATATGCAAAAAAAAGAAAATGGCATACCTTAACTATAGGACATTACGAACACCTGAATCATACGAAGTGTATAGACGAGTCCGGAATCAAACAGCGACATTAGTAAGGCAAACAAAACAACATCATTGGGAGATTTTTTCGAAGAGAATGGAGAGTGACTTCTATGGACTGCAAAAACAAATCTGGCGATTTATAAGAAATCAAAGAAAGGAGGTCAACGAAATGATCGAAACAAATCAGATCACAAGAGAAACCTGGATTAACTACTTAACAGAACTCTATAAATCAGAAGAACCTCAAGCGGAACTAAATACGCCAGAAATAGTAACTAAAAACGACATACAAATTGAGTCCAGTGATGTAGAAACAGCTATTAGAAAACTAAAGAATAGGAAGAGCTCAGGGCAAGATAGCATCCCAAACGAATTACTAAAATATGGTGGCCAACGTCTCACACAACAGTTAACATTCCTTATCCAAAAAATACTATGCCAACACAAAATGCCTGATGAATAGCGAACCAGCACAACTATAGTTATGTTTAAAAAAGGAGACAAAAAACTACCTACAAATTACAGGGGAATAAATCTTTTAAACACTTCATTGAAACTAACAACAAAAGTTATAACGAATAAAATTAACAGCTTAACGAATCTAGAAGACGAACAACAGGGATTCAGATCAGGTAGATCATGCACAGACGCGGTTTTCATCATAAGACAGATAACAGAAAAATCAATTGAATACAACAGACCAGCATATATGTGTTTCATTGATCTGGAAAAGGCATTCGACCGTGTGCAATTAAAGGATGTTATTCACCTCCTTTATAACCGGCAAATTCCGAATAATCTTATTAAGATCATAGACAACATCTATAGAAACAACAAGATCCAAGCAAAGATAAATGGTGCCTTGACTGAACCGATTGATGCAGGTCGTGGTATCCGACAAGGCGATTCCCTAAGTCCCCTGCTTTTTAACATCATTATGGACGAAATAATAAAAAGCGTAAGACTGCTAAAAGGATATAAAATGGGCAGTGAAGAAATAACCATCCTATGCTATGCTGATGACGCTGTATTAGTGGCCGAAAATGAGGATGATCTACAACGTTTACTACATCGATTTAACTGCATAGCCAAATCATTCAACATGAAAATATCGGCCCAGAAAACAAAATGCATGACAACATCAAAGACACCGTTAAGATGCAAACTGGAAATTGAAGGGAAGGTTATTCAGCAGGAAATGAGATTTAAATACCTAGGAATAGAAATCTCAGGATATGGTGATGTTGAAGCAGAGGTAAGAGAACAGACAACGAAGGCATCCAGAATAGCGGGCTGTTTGAATGACACAATATGGCGAAACAAAAACATTGACATAGAGACCAAAGCAAGAATTTACAAGGCAATGGTAAGACCTATTATGTCACATACCGCAGAAACTCGACCAGACACGGCGAAAACGAAACAGTTACTAGAGACAACCGAAATGAGAGTGCTTCGCAGAATAGTTGGAAAAACACTGCTGGATCGAGAGAGAAGCGAAGATATAAGAAGAACATGCAAAGTGGAAAATATCAACGAATGGATACTAAAAAGGAAAAAAGAATAGAACGAGCACATCAATAGAATGGACAACAGAAGAATTGTCAGAATTGCACGGGATAAGTCACCGGCAGGCCGCAGAAGCACGGGGCGCCCACGAAAACGATGGTGCGACAATTTAACAGTGCAATAGGCAGAAAAACGTCGTTAAGGAACAGGCAATTTGCCTAAACTAAAGAAAGGAGAAGAAGAAGAAGAAGAAAAATCTTATCCACGGTTAGAAAAATTGAATTTATAAACGATAAAGTAGGACCGCTCGTTGTGCAGGGTTGGAAGTACAAGATTGTAATAATCAATTTTCAAGCGCTGACGATAGACAAAGAAGATGAAATTAAAAACGGGTTATACGAGGAACTCGAACACCTCGTGGATCAATTGCTGAAAGAGTACATGAAAGTAGTCTTAGGGGATATTAAAAAGTTGATTAAAATATTTATTATTCTTTAAAATCTCTCCTCTTTTGTTTCCTACATATGATTTCTAAATCACTTTCTATACCCTAAACCCTATCAAATACATCGGTTGTTACAATAATTTCACTGAAATTAAAATATTAACATTAAATATAACTTGCGTGCTTTATAATTTTCGTGAATCGATAATATTTCGCTCGAGATATTTGAAGATTTTCTGTTAAATCTGAATATGTACTATTTTATCAATTCTCATTTTTTTAAGTATATATTTTAAACGTACTAAATTTTTCCATGCATACGTATCGAAAATTGTTTTATTTTACTTATAATCAACAAATTATAATTAAACTTAGATAGCAGTTGACACAACAATTTTAACTTCTACATACTTCTAGATAATTTTAACAACATAATATATTTTCTTGCAAGAATACAAGGTCAGAATGACTGCTTGTAAAAAAATTTTTAAGATAAAGGGAAATATACTCACGCTATGATAAAAAGTAATATATTTAAACTAAAAAGAAAATAATAAGAAGATCACTTTTTTGTTGTTTGGCAAAGATTATCAGAGAGAAAATACAGTACAAAAAAGTGAATATATTAAGGAATAGATGATCCAAAGGATCAAGGCATAAAACGTCCATTTCGTCGTATAATAAGCGATTTTCAACCTGGAAAAAAAAATTAATCAAAAAATGATTAAATAAATAGGAAAACAAAATATTTTACAAAAACAAGATTATCAAACATTTACTTTCTGTAATAAATTTTTGATTCTTCTAACGTCTCCATCGGGTCTTTCGCTAAATATACTCGAATTCCCCTAATGTAAGTTTCAAAATAACACTGCCAATCAATATCAGCAGCATTGAAGAAGAAATTATGTTTATCGACGAGTGATAGTTTGTCCCATAATTTTAAAACGTTATCGTTCCTGAATTTCCATTCATTAAGTGTAAAAAAATTCAATACATGTTTAAACTTTTCTATTTTTCTGAAGATGTTAAGCAATCTGAAAAATATACAATTATTTTATAATGTTCTTCTTTACCGATGATTAGTAAATCGCTTGTAAATTTAAATATCGTCATATATTACATTGGCTTTCTTCCGCTGAGATAAGCTAACGAGTCCACTATAATAGCTGGTATCCAGTGCAAAAAAATTGTCAAAATAAAATAGACAAATAGTTCTGTTTCATCTGTAACGAGTAATAAAATAATATTTGTTTCGAAGGAAATTTCATACCACTTTTTTTACATAATTTTCTAAAGTAGCCCAATTTATTGGTCTTTGAACAGAGGAAACAACATTATAAATCGGAATCTCTTTGTCCGCTGGTAAATCATTAATTTTGCCATTTGAGGGACTAATACTCTTTAGTATGGACCTACAATAAAAGATTTTTTTTATTCGCTTTAAATGTTATTTTAAGAAATAAACTAACAATTCATTTTAGTGATTATTTACAAAAGAAAAAAAGTGACCATTTCTGTGCAACGTCCCATGCTGCCGCAATAATGTTATTGACAACATAGTCAGCAGGAATTATGTCGCAAATAAGCCTATCATTGCAATTTATCGTGCGTAAAACACCTTTCGCACTACCAAAAGCAATTCCTGTTAGTCCATAAAAATTATTGATCCAACCGGCAATTGGTTCCTTTTCCGTTGAAGTAATAATTGATGGCCTAACGATGCAAGATGGGATTTTATTGGAATATTGCCGTACAGTATCTTCACAGATTGCCTTCGAATATGAGTAAGTATTTGGCCAAGTACCAAGTAGCCTGTAAGATAATCGAATATGCTAAACTACTTATGTTAGCTCTAAGAAAAATGCTATATTCTTATTTTTTTATTACTTTGGGGTAATTAAATCTAATACGTCTTCGCTTAAAATCTCTGTCAATTTGATTATGTCTTCCGTCTTTATAGGCGGCATGTAGAATTTTTCTTCAATTTTTTTATGTATGCAATGTGAATATGCCGTTGATATATAGACAAAGGCCTAAAGAAAAAATTTTTATAAAACTAGAACAACATATTTTTTATTAAATCCGTTGTCTAAATAAAAAGATTTCTTCAGAAATTATATTTTAAAGTACGTGATTATATATAGATCGTTAATTAGAAAAAAGTACCTCTAAACTTTTCATCTCCTGGGCAAGCAAGAGCAGATCCCTTGTTCCTCTAATATTCGTATTAACTATAAAACGAATATTATCCATAAAACGCACGGATGCTGCACCATGAAATATCAAATTGGTATCTTGAATACGTTTACGATCTTCCTCCGACAAACCTAAATTCACTTGATTCATGTCTCCTTCTATGAGAATAATCTTTTTTTCGACATCTTTCTGCTCTTTCTTCAATCTGTCGAAAATCTAAAAATTTAAATATACACCGTAATATCGGTGATTTGTTTCATTAGTATAATAATAAAATGTAGAAAGTTTGTAACTTTACTCACAACATCATTGAAATACTCTTTGAATCGAGTATTCGGATCTTGCTGTTTCTTTGCTCTTATTAGCAAATAAACCGTTTTTATGTCTGGACAACATCTAATAAAAATAGCAATAAATTTATACAAAAAGTTCTTACAAGGGGAACATACACTGGGATACTCACGGATTTTAACGAGTTTGGTATATTAGTAGTATACTTTTAGGGTGTTATCGTGGTAAGGGTTTTTTCAAAATGCCTAGTAAATTTTTGAAAGAATTGAAGAAAAAAGTTTTAAACTTTTGATTTTTGTTGTATTTTATAAAAAATACGTTATTTATAAAAAAATTACTTTTCTTTACTAATAATTATTAAACTATTGTTGTTCAGTATCAGTATGGATTTAAATTCCTGTTTTAGTTTTAGATATTTCTTAAACTAATGCAGAGAAGTATAATTCCTACTATCATTTCACTATTATTTCAAAAATTTATCTAGAAGAAAATATCTCTCAAAAACAATTTAATTACGTAAAACAAGTGCATACATAAGTAAAACGTGCATACATAAGTAAAACCACTAGTTTATTTTTTATTTCCAACCATATAAACCTCTTGGAGCATTATAATTCAAAATTACTCAAAATAACTACAAGTTTATCTTACATATCATATATTATATGATTATAATGCTATGAATGTGTAAGTTTAATCGAGAAGGAAAACAAATGTTAAACATTGTTACCTCAAAAGCTTTTCCATTAGAAGCCTTCCTAAAAACCCTAAGCCTCCTGTTATGAACATTTTCTTTTCAGAATAAAATGTAGCTATTTCACTTCGTTTATTATCAAAATTCGGTTTTTCTACCATAGAAAACAGTTCCTCTTGATACGTTTTACCGCTCAGTGACGCCATTTTTTTATTATTCTACATACAAACAAAGAAAGAAGTTTGGATAAATAAATTTGATAAATAAATTCTAAGTACATTTTGAAGATAAAAGAATATTTATAAGTCATCACTTATAAAAAAATAGACGCATTTGATAATGATTAAGATTATAATTTTTACTCTTTCAGATTTCTCAACTATTTAGTTTGAATTAATTTACAAATCAACAATTTACAATCTTTTTTAATAAAAAGCATATAAATGTAATAATCTATTTCATTTGCTCTTTTATCTTATTTACATTAAAGTTTTACTTTTTTTGACTTTTAGTCAGAAAAGATATAAAAGGTTGAAAAGTACAAAATTTACCTATTTATCTCAAAATTTTTTAACACAAAGAATATACCAATTTTCTGATTTTATGATATTCAAAAAATACTTGTAATAATTTGCACTTTTTTGAAGAAGTGAATATGTTTGTGAGTGATTTAAAACGATTGTAGGAAACTAAGTATTATAAACGTACTCCCGATAAAAACTCTCTAGATATTATTTGACGAAACTTGATTCGACTGCGATTATATAGCAACTGACGAATATCCGTTAACTGATCACTGGATTTACATATGTATTATTCCGTACGTATAGGATGCGCGGAATGAATATTTTTAATATGCATACAATACAATAGGAAATTGCACTGTAATCGTGAGAATGTCTTTTGTTAGAACTTTGACTTATTCAATTAACCTAAATTCAAGAGAATAAAGAAATTATTTACTGTAAAGAGAAAATCAATACAAACGACGAAAAGTAGTACAATATTTATAAAATGCTGTAATATTATGACAATATAGTTTAATTTTTTTTAAATTAGTAAATGAAAGTATTTTGAGAAGGTGATTAAGAATTTAATATTATTTTTTTGAAACACAAGATAAGGAACATAAAACCAGGATTGTTAGAGTCCTCAAAATAACAACATTATATTTTATTAAATTATTTGCCAACATTATTATTTAAGTAAATTACAACATAATTGCTTAGTTAGTAGTTCTTGTCGTTAGCTGTTTGTGAATTGGATTATCACTTAGACAAAATAATCTCTCATTTATATTAATAACTTTCATTCAGTTAATTATTCATGGCCACTAATTAGTTAATCTGAGATAAAAAAAAACTAGTCCTTTTGTATAGTGAAAATAAAAAAAGAAGCTATTTATATGAGCCAATTCGACTATACTTTTGATTGACAAGAAACGAAAATGAATTTGTCAATTCTTTCGCTGAGTATTACAAAGTCACTAAAGTATTCGATAAATGTAGCATTAAGCTTTGTCCATTACGTTTGGTATTTTTCATTTTTTCGTCATCCAATGTAACTAAGTTAAACGAAGGTGACTTACGACACCTCAATAAAAACAAATTATGAATAGAAAGAAAAAATCTGGTATTTATAGGGTATTATTTTTATTGCCTAATTTTTTTGAAAATAAATTCACTGAAAATAAATTTAATTAATATAACAGACATGTCATCATTTTTGAAGCGACTACACACTCTGCTCTGCACAGATGCTGCAGAAATCGTGGTATGTTATATTGATTATTTAGTACATAACAATGGGACAAATATCAAAGCTAATTAAATCGACGAGGAGGTAAATCATCTTATTATAATTAGTTCCATAATTTTTCAATTTCATTTTTACATCAATTATCTGAGGATTACCACAAGAAAAAGATGTATGTCGCAAAAACGTGGTATAATCAAGATTTTTCAAATTCTAGAAATCTTCTAACTGTTTTTGTTTCTACTATTACATTGGGATTTATACATTTAAATTACATAATTGCTAAAAGTGCTTATGCGGGTAAAACTGCAAAATTATGTTTACACACAAAAAATGTTTGATGAAACAGTTCCTGTTGTAAGTTTAGTAAGAATATTAATTAAAATTTAAAACTATCTTTCTACATTATATTATTATATTACATGTGTGAAAAACATTTGCTGTAGGTATATAGAGAATTAGTTTATATAGAAAAGTATATGGTTTACGTCCGTTTTACAAATTAATGAGATCTTGGAAAAACGTCATTGCGTTAAAAACACATAAGTTAATGTCATTGCTTATGCATATAACTCTTGGAAAGGTATATAAAATAAAATATAAAAATATGTAAAATTAAAATGTAATGACAATAAAACATACTTAGCAACATTTGAATTGCTAATTCAAATCGTAAAAATCTAAATTTTCACTAAATTTATAAACAAGGTATAATAAGATACAGTAATAGTAAATGGCTCAAAAAGGCTAACAAAGTTTTAATTAATATTATTAGTCATATCGGGATATTCGAGAAATTTGAAATTTGGTTAGGACGATAATGCTGCTCCTCTGGAATATCTAAAAGATTTCTGAAAAATTACAATATCAACAAGTATATAGAAAATCTAATAAATTAAAATATTGCGCGTTTTCACATTACACAAGATTAGAGATACGTGGAAATAATGAAATTAGTTTTTATGAAGAGATTTTAAAAATTACATGTTTTTTATTGCTCTACATTATATTTACTCAATGTTAATTCTTTTACATTGTAAAAATAGTAAGAATAGCTCGCGATTTTGTAGTTTTTTTTATTTAATATTGATTATTAATGTTTATTAAATAGTTTACTTAAGTATAATGAAAGGGAATAAAAAAATAGTTATCTATAATCATAAAAATTATTAATTTATACTCGTTATGTTTTATGTTACTTTTAACGTTGCAATTCTTAACAAAGATATTTTCGTAATTATCATTTTATCACTCGACGTTTTTTGTTTTAGTCATTACACAAAAAACACTCGTCAAAATTTAAAAATGAAGACCATGCAAATGCGTCCCAACTTGTCTTTTCGTTGCCTATTATATATCTTACCAGCAAAGTGTCTAGCAATGTACGAAATGTATTCATTTCATAGGCATTCTGTAGAATTCTAAATAAGAAACCGGAAATGTAAGAAATACATCTTCGTTTTGTTTTTAAACACTTCCATTATATTAGGTTAAGGAAAATGAAATCTATTATTTTTACGTGAACTTCAAGACTTTATTTAACATGTTTTGGATTGTCAAATTTTAGTCAAATATGGACCGCTTTGTTCTATAATTTGTTGTCATTTTAAAGATAGCTTCATAATGCACCTCTCATAAAAGTCTTGGTCTCCATTGTCGAAAAACTCTAGAAATCGATTTTTGTAATCTTCTCTTGATGTCAATTTCTTATCACTAAGAAAGTTTTGCAATACAAGAAAAACATGGTAATCACTTAGCGCCAAGTTTGGACTATATGGTGGATAAATCAAAACTTCCAAACAAAGCTCCCAGAGTTTCTAACGAGTCACTATAGACGTGTGTGGTCTGAGGTTGTCCTAATAGAACACAACACCTCTCCTGTTGGCTTATTTTGAACGTTTCTGGTCAATCGCTAGCATCAAACGGTCCAGCTGTTGATAGTAGAAATCCGAATTTTTATTGATCCAATTTTTTTTCTTTTTTTTAATCGTTTTTTTTGAAGTTATACTTTTATTTGCACGTTATTAGCTGTCACACTATCATGATTATAAATACCATTTACAATTTCAGTCTCCTGGCATGCATTTTCGCCAATATCAAAGAAAAACTAAAATGTACCAAATTTTCTCTTCGTTGACTTCCATTTTTTACACACTGTAATTTCAAACTGAATGGACCAAACAATAATCAGCAAGAGAATTTTTTTAGTGTGAAATGTCAGCTTTCCAACGAGCATAAATCTGAAATTGCATGATATATATTTTTCAAGATATCGATCACTAAAGCCATCAATCGAAAAATTAATGGATTTTTTTTTCCCCAACCTAATATTTTTAGAATACCATTTTTATTTTTGAGAAGTGAACGTTATTTATGTAATAGCCTTATAGGGACCATTTTTTAAACTTTGCCTGTTGTAGACAGCAGTGCGAAGTCGCAATAGTTATTCAAGATGTTTTATTAAAATAAAAACTAGTCTGTATATTATATAAGCACTTAACAATATATACTTATTTATCGTACAAAAAAAATTGTAGCTTTATTAACCTCAAAAAAACTTCTAAAAAAAAAACTCTAACTATCCTGCATTCCAATATAATACTATTTGTCAATAGGACGATAAAATGATAAAATAAAATTGAGATATTAAATACAATTCATAAGAGTTTATACAATAAGAGTATAATCTAATTTATTCTTTTATATGAGAAAGAAAAAGGGTTTAATTAAAATATGAAATAAGAAATAAGAAAAAAGAAATAAGAAATAAAACTCTTAGCTGAGCCAATACTACAAAAAAAGATACTTTATTGGCTCGTCAGGAAATACTTTAAAGAATAGAAACCCTGGATTATAATTTAAATGATTTAAATAACTTCAATATTACAATACTATATACATATACAATTTATAGTTTGAAATGTAATTAATTCACGTCCATTACTTGATCTGTTTGTAATTCAAATGCTATGTGAGTTACAAGAGGGCTATAGTAACAAAAATATGATAGCAATAGTCTAGTAAGACCGTTATCTAAATATTGTGTAAATACATCATCATTCGTAGTACCATGTCGTAATGTAGAAACTGTTCTGTCCTTATTTATTAAAAGTAATTAATCTTTACGTAAAAAGTTGATGAGTACATAAGAATTTTCAGAGTTGAAATTATTATTGAAATCTCTACTTAAAATAATTGGTAGCTTATCCTCGCCTATACCCACAGAATATGCCCCTCTAATTGCTATGTATGGAAATAGCACCTTTTTGAAGAAATGAATAATATCTTCGATTTTTTGATTTGGATAAATATAAATTGTTATTAACACAATTGTTGTATTATCTTCCATTTTACACCCCGCTATACGAAATTCATCCACTGATTAATTTGTAGAGCTAACAAAATCGGACTGTCTCACAGTCATGTTGATATTAGGGGTAAGAAAGTTAGTTGTATCATTCGCATAGTGATAGATAGCAACTCCTCCAGCTCGAACACTTGGTCATTTGTATTGAACTATACAATTAAAATTTGGTATACTAAAGACTCGTTATCTTCAAACTAAGTTTCACTTAAATTTAAAATATTAGACTCTTCAAAAATGGAATTAATAATATCACCGAAGTGAGCTCGTAGACTTTGGGGATTTGATGTATTCATTGTCAAGCCTTTTCTTTAGTTCATAAAATATTTGGTGACTTTACTCTCTAATTGTAATTACTGCATTATATTAATTACTGCAGTTGATGGTCTTCAGCCGTGATAAAAAGTACTATCATTGTCGTTTGTTGTATATATATATCAATACATGTTATGCGTGACAAAGCGACATAAAATAAAGTCAATTAATTTTTTCAATAGTATTCATAAACAATTTCGGGATATGTCCTTCCTTATAATTTGTAAATTGTCGTTAAAGAAGCACAAATTAGAGGTATTTTTGAACGCCTAACGTTAATTGTTTTATTGTTGTTAAAAGAAATTTCTGAAAGAAGTAAAGAAAATAGAATTAGCCAATCGTCGAATAACCGTTAGAGAAGTGCGTAGAATCCAAACTTATCGATTGCCTCGTGCTATTCGATTTTTATAAATAATTTGGGCATGAGAGGGGTCACCATGAAATTCGTACCAAACTTGCTCAGTTCCGACAAAAAACAGCATCGCATTACAATTGCTAAGGAAATGTAGAACTCTGCTTGCGATTTCTAATCGCAAAAAATTTTATTCAGATGTTCAAAGCTGGTGACGAATCATGGGTTTATCGTCATTACATGGAAACCAAAGCTCAATCATCCCAATAGAAGCTTTTGCATCATGATAACGCTCCTACTCACACATCGTAGCTTGTGCGAGAATTTTTTGCCAAAAACAATATAATAATGATGCTGCAGCCACCAAATTCTCCAGATATTGTCTCCTGTGACTTCTTCTTCTTTCCAAAGGTGAAAAGGACCATGAAAGGACGTCGAGGATCAATAAAACTGATTTTTTGAAGTACATCGAGGATTGGAAACAACGTAAGCACAAGTGTATAATATCTAATACAGATAACTTTAAAGAGGACACAATATTCATGAAGAAATAAATAATTTTTGAAAAAACACAAATTTCGCGATATTTTTTGAACAGACCTTGTATTATTTTTACCTTTTAACAGATTCATATCTTGCCTATTCCTAGTAACTGTGGTAAAATTATATTCGCATAATTTCCATGAGATCTATACGAAGAAGATATTAGTTAAAAGAAATTTATATATCGTTAATTATTGAAAAATGAAATCTATATACATAGACTTGATGCTGGAAAGGATTTTTTTTCTTAGATGTGTTACGGTCGTTGATTAGAATAAAAAATGTAGAGCTGCATCCTTTGCTAAAACTATTTAAGAAAGTATTCTATGTTTGAAATATAGGAAAATATAAAAAGAGAAGCAAAAAGCCATAAATTAAAATAAACAATTATATAAAACATTCTTTTTTCACAGTAAAGTATTTTAACTAAACTTTAAGATATACTACTTATTATTGTTGGTTATAAAATCAGGATAAAGGTAATGATTTGTAATTCATCGGTATACTTTGATTAAAATCAGCAAATTGTAATCCTATAGTTAAGTAATAAAAAAAATCGTACAACATGTAATCCAGTTTATTCATTTTAAACCTTAATTGATGATCACTGTAGAGAAGAAATAAAACGAATTAAAACTAATAAATAATAATATATATCTCGATAACCCATACAAAACTAATAAATAAAAATACATACCTCAGTTAACCTTAAAAAAGTGTTTTATTACTTATATTCTTAGAGTATTCTAGAATAACTTCATAGTTCTCCACCTGTAAGAGTCTTACGAAAGATTCTTTCTGGCTGGAAGTAGAGGAAGGGAGGTCTCACTCTACCCTTTCTAACAGTGATCACGTGTTAACATTTAATGCTAATTCACTGCCGTCGTAACCTAGCAAAATCTAAGAAGCATTAACGTATACATTAGATAGGCGAAAGTATTCTACATTCTTAAAGTCACTTGATCTTCTTCAAGAAACTGGCTATTTTGAAAATGATTTTAAAATTATAAGTCGTTACAAATTTTGGTATTCAAAAAATTTATATGCATATGAAGAGAGTAATAGTTACGTTATTCTTATCATAATTTATACAACTTTTTTGTGAAACAGATAACAAAGATTTAATGTTGTCACAGCATATCTTACGATTATATTATATTTATACATGTATTGGTATAAAATAAATTTATATATTTTTTCGTTTTTAATATTATGCTTTCTCTCTCTCTAATGTATTTACTATATGTATGTAAAGAAAATATAATTTCTTTCGTTCCAATTTGCCATACTCTGCATGCGCCGGCGTGTTAGTTAGGATTACTTAAAGAGAGAGAAAGAGAGAATAAAATTATTTCGTAAAAAGCACACGTGCAAGAACAATACACGGTTGGTAATCCGTATTTTATATAAATAATGAACAATTTATTATTGCAGAATGCACTACCATGTAGAAACCGTACTCAATGGGTATCGAACATATTTGTTAGACATAAATTCGGAGACGAGTTATGACGCTATAAAAACTGGATTATATTGTCTAAATCCTTGTAAATTTATCTATTTTTCATGTAAGCTCTTTTATAAAATACATAAAAACAACAAATAAGTTCTACCGAAAACAGAAAAAACCGTTTTTTACAGAGTGTAAGTTTAAAATTTTAAAATTGGAAAATTTATCATTTTTTCTCGACAAATAAAAATTAAAAATCTTTACTTACGAGTTTCGATTAAGAAGTCGTTATTACTTTCGCTTTTCACTTGAAATGGAATCTTTCTGTACGATTAGGTATTGCTGTATGAATAATTAAGAAGTTATACGCAGTTGCGAGGCTCAAAAAAGACGTCCTGTTATGAATTTTTTATAGAAACAGTTTTTATTTATTAATTACAAGTGATAGTAATTAAAATAGAGCCTACTTTTAAGAATACAATAGCGTGTCGATTATGTAAAAGTATTAATGTGCACCGCTCTTGTAGATGATGCCCCGAACGACCTCTAAAAATAGGTACTTGGCAGTGATCTTCATTTTGGCGATTTCAATTATCTGAAGTAAAAAAATATAGTGGATTCTTCTAAAGAATAGTATAATGCAGGTATTAAAAAAAGGAATAATAAAAATTTTGATTTTTGACAAAATGGCATCTATTTAAGAAAAATTTTTTATTTAGGACTAAAATTGTTGCTCCAAATTATTAGAAAAAAAATACTAGTGTATCCTCTTATTTACGCACGTAAGAAGATATAATTCTTCAGTGTAGCAAGACATTTTTTTCGCTGCCTATACGCCTTACAATATTCCGCGTCTTTTTAAATGGATACTTTCTTTTAGATACATTTTTATAACGATAGTAATAGGCATTACTCTTCCCTTCACTAGTTTTAGAAACCTCGAAAACTGAAATAGAAATTTAAATGCATACTAATACTGTTCAAAAAGCTGCAAGAGATTATATTTTTTCTTATTCTTATTATTAGGACTTCGTCCTTTTATATGCTTGCTATATAGTTCTCTTTGTAGGGCGTTTGTTGATCTTGTGATGATGATGTCCAGCTTTCATGACACCTTTTTTGAGGAATTTCAGGTGGTCTTGTTTTCCCTATTTTTCCTGTTTTTTCAACTTTTAGTAACCTACTGTTGTCCATCCTATTTACATGGTCTCGCTACTCACTTCTTCTCTCTCGTATCAACCTTACCATGTCGTGGGTCTCACCTTCTTTCCTTATCTCTTTGTTTCTTCTTCTGTCTTTTAGTGAGTTCCCTGTTACGGCTCGTAGCGTCTTCATTTCTGTAATTCTTAGGATACGTTTTGATATCGTAGACTCTGCCCTTGTCTCTGCCGCATATGTTATTATCGGTTCGAGACAAGTCTTGTATATACGTACCTTGCTTTTAATGCTCATATACTTCTTTCTCTATATGATATCCCTAAGATATCAGGAGATTAAGGAGGCTTTTGTTGCTTGATCTTTTACCTCTTCCTCTAGGTTTTTTTGCTTGTAATAATTGCTCCTGGATATTTAAATCGCATAACTTGGTTTACGTTTTTGTTATATACAGCTAACTTGCATCATCTAGGCTCCTTGGAGTTGATAAGTGATTCAGTCTTTAGTGTCGAAATAATCATGTTAAGTTTGCCTGCCTAAGTTTGTACAGTATTCTTTGTAGGTCGTCCTCGTCTTCTGACATGATAATTGCATCGTCGGCGTAACATATTATTTATATTTTATCTTTTCCTAACTTTACTCCTTCTCCAGCTGTTTTAACCTCCTTTATTACGTCGTCCATTTTCAGGTTAAAAAAGGATCAGGCTTAGACTGTTTTCATGTTTAATTCCACTCGTTATTAGGATCTTCTTCGCTTCCAAACTACCCGTTATTATTATTGTTGTATTTTGGGTGGTAAGTTCTTTTTTTACCTGTCTTATGTTGCTATTTACTCCTCAGGCTCTCAGAATCTGTAGTAGGTTCCTAAGCTTCACATTGTCAAACGCTATTTGGAGATCAACGAAACACATGTATATTGTTTTGTAAAATTCTATCGCTTTTTCAGCTATTTGTCGTAGTATGAATATTACATTAACCGTCGATCTGTTTTGTCTAAAATCTTGCTGCTTTTCGCTTGTTTCTGTCCCCTCTATTACCTTTGCAAAGATTTTCGTTATCACCTTCTTTACTGCACTTAAGAGACTGATTCCGCTGTTGTTCTTCGGTTCTGTCTTTGTTACTTTTTTTAATATGGGAACTATTATACTCTCCTTCTATTGGGTTGGAATATTTTTGTGTTTTACTATTTTATTGAATAGGGTATTTAGTTGTTCTGTATGTGGTCTACCTCCATATTTTATTAGTTTGTTTTGTATCTCATCTGTTCCTGGTGTTTTACAGTATTTTAGTTTGTCTATTGTTTTTTGTATTTCTTCAGATAAGATAGTGTAATCGTTTAGTGCCTCCTCTTCTTCTTTCTCGCTTCTGTTGTACGGGTCTGTTGTGATTTTGGTGGTCTGCACGGATTCGTTTACGCTTTTTTTTCGATTTCGTAGCATTTTGCATACTTTTTTCTGTGCTCCGTATAGGTCGTGTTCCATGTCGGCCGAAAATTTCTCCCAGTAGTCTCGTTTGATTTGTCTAATTGACTCATTTACCTTGTTTCTTGTACTTCAGTAATCGTCATATGTTATTGTGTTATTACGGTACTGTCGGCAGGCCTACCTTTTTTCTTCAACTAGGGCCCTTATTTCTTCTTTAAACCATTGAGTAATTCTCC
This sequence comes from Polistes fuscatus, assembly GCF_010416935.1. Classification (NCBI taxonomy): domain Eukaryota; kingdom Metazoa; phylum Arthropoda; class Insecta; order Hymenoptera; family Vespidae; genus Polistes; species Polistes fuscatus. The sequence continues at coordinate 58,146 of NW_025113130.1, forward strand.
GCTTTCCTCCGAAGTTGCATTTTCTTTTTCCTAGGGCTTCTGCAGTTTTTTTGATGTTTGTTTTGATTCTTTCCAATGATGTTTCCACGTCGTCTGTTTCTCAAATTTTGTTTCTTTCTATTTTTTATTCTAGTCGTCTTTGTTAAACGTCTTTTATTGATTTATCGCTTAAAAGAACTATGTTTAGTTTTTCTATTGTTTTCCTCATTTGTTTTATTTTGGTGTAAAGTGTGTTTTTCCATATTTTCGAAAGTATCAGGTTGTAGTTAGTGCCCGTATGTGCTGACATTAGCACTCTGGCATCCAGTATTTTTGTGGGGTGTATATTCCTATTGGTTATTGTGTAGTCTACTGTTGATTTTTTTCCTCTAGTGTTTTTGAAGGTAAATTTATACTATGGTTTATGTGGGTAAAATGTGTTGTTGATACGTAGCTCATTCATTGCGCAGAAGGTAATCAGAATATCCCAGTTGTCATTTAGGTTATCCTCTTTGAAATGATTTTTAATCCCTTTTACTATCTCGTTGTCGATTCATGAATTGAAATCTCCAAGTATTACAGTCTTATCTCGTCCAGGGATTTTTTCTAGGTGCGCTTGCAGCAGATCATAAAATTTATCTTTCTCTTTTTGTGATTTGATGATATCTGAAGCATATACATTGATTATGTGTATCGGTGTTTTCTTCTGGAGCTGTAGTGTTATCTGTGGTACCCTGTCGCTAATTTATTTACAGTAATTCTACCTATGTGACGTTATAGGAATCGCTGCTGAGCTTTGATCATTTGTCAATCTAATGTATGGTAGGTATGAGAGATTGACTGGACAAAATTTGGATTTTAGTAAAATATTTTTTGACTACTTTCCATGGGCTCTTGTGTTATAGTACGGTAGTAGTATAGTAGTGTAGTACTATAGTCGTAGTTTTGCAAATCTCATTTGTACTGTTCTTTTCACTTCTACTTTTTCTAAAGCAGTTAAGCATAAGATACGGCAAATGCTTCTTTTACCTACCCATATTAAACGGCATAAAAAAAGATTTGAAAAGAGACTTTGTCAGCAAGGAAACGTACTTCGAATGAGCTGTGAAAAAACTGAAATCAATGCCACAAATGGAAAATAGATAAGCCTGCATGTCCACAAACATGGCTTGAAAGGCTCGAAATCATACATAGTGTGTAGCGGAAATAACTTATAGGACATTGTTGGGACACAAAAGTATTCCCAATCTCTTTTGAAATTATAAGTGAAACTTATCGAATATAGTACAATAATTGTACTGTTGTAATATTAACAATAGCCGATACTGTGAAACAAATAATAAGATTATACACTATTTTCAAAACATTAAAATGATCAAACAACAGCGTAACATGAGTTCTTTAAAAAATTAAATGCCCTATATGAAACGATTCATTGCAGTGACTATGCTTTATTACTAAATAAGACTTTGTACCTAAGAGTAAATAAAGTCATCGTTTCACTATTGTTCAAATCGTGATGACTATAATTAAAATACGAGGAAGGTGTGACGTTCCACCACAATTATAATATACGTATTGACTTTATTATTTCAGTTTCGATTCTCCACCGTATTCTTTTCATTCCGTATTCTATGCCACGTCATGGACATAGCAGGAACCCCTTTCTCCCTTCTACCTGTGATAATGTTACCGCAGCAGAATGCGTGGAAAAATAGGTACGAGGAAAGACGCAATACGATGCGTTGGTAGGAGATTATTGTAATTATTGTAAACTTCTCATAACATAAGAACATAAGACTAACTAACTCATAAGAACATAAGAACATAAGATTAACTAACTGCTACTTCCACCCGTAATGTCCGACTGCCCTTTTGTACCTTTCCGTCGAACAACGGAGCATCGGCCCCCCCTCCATGGGTGACGCAACAGCCTCGGTTCCCTACGCTTAATCTTAAGAGTACCGATATCCTAAGTAAACATCCGCACGCACTCACACTAGTGCAGGCGCCAACGTGCACGAACCTGCATGAGACGTTTACAATCGGCCAGTCCTGACGGTGACCGCCCTCGGTCACTAGACCATCACACATACATAAAGGCGCAACGTAAAATGAACATGAACATAAGGTTAATACATACATAAGAAGTACATGAATATAAACATAAGAATACAATCAAAAATTAATACATAAATAAAAGTAATAATCTGAAAGAATAAAAATATAAGATAATCCATACATAAGAAATACAATCACAAAATAAACACAAGCGCAAGGCTAGTATAAAACGTCCTAAAAATGCTGATATAAAAGGGTCTAAAGATTAAATAAACGCATACATAAGAAATAAAATCACTCGGATACAATATTTTTCTCTCCTTTTTCTCTCCTCTTTCTTTTTTTTTTTTTTTCTTTTCGATCTAATCAATAACTAAAATAATATTCATTCTTACAAACATGAAGCGAGATGCGATTTCGGTGATAATCTTAAAAAGAAAATGAAATGAAACATAATTAAGTTTTAATCATAAGGATAAAGTATACTAAATATAAACTCGAGATTGTTCTCTTTTCTCTCTATTCTTTGGCCTGTTCTGTTCCTCGCCAGGGACGCATGTTACAATATTCCCATGTTCCCTGATACGGTCTTTGAGATATTTGGAAGCCTCTTATATCGGCAACTACATATCTATCGTTTCGTAATTTTTTATAACTTCGTACGGACCCCTAAATTTTGGTATCAGTTTCTTTCCAATCCCTACAGTGCTATCAAAATTCCTTACCACCACATAATCACCAACATTAAATTCTGACCGTATCTTATGATGGCGTTTATCATAATACCTCTTGTTATAATTTTGCTTCTCAGCCATTCTATCTTCTGCCTTATTCCTAATTGCTTTTAAATCGCGTTCGCTTATTGTGACTTTATTTAACGCGCGGTAATCGACGCACATCCTATTCTTACCGTTTTTCTTTTTGACTAACATAATAGGGGACGCGTAATCCGATTCGCTCGGTCGAATTATCCCCCTTTCTAGTAAATCTCCTATTATTTCTCGAACTTGGTTTTTCTCGGCAAACGATAAGCGACGGAGAGATAAATGAAATGGCTTATGCTCTTGTAATGTTAATTTCGGCTCCATGCTCATTCTAGGTTTTCCGGACGAGGTGCATCTAAGTAATTTACCTTTAAGATTTCCTTTAATTCATTTTGTTTTTCCACCGCGATTTTGGGATTAATGTCTAATTCAGTAATTTGATTATCGGTGGAATCATCTATTTCTATATTCATAATCTGATCTATCACTACCTCTTCTTCGGAGCGCTTATCTTTTCTGCTAAAAACTAATCCACATCTTTTTAATGCGTCGCGACCTAAAATAACGGAGTTCATCATTGTAGTATCCGGTACTACCAACAAACGAGCGTCAACCCTTTCGCCGTCATCTAATTTTAAACTAACTTGTATCGAGCCGTGTACTCGCAGACGACTATGATTAATACCATAATATTCACTTCCGAGTTCCGGCGCAGGGTCGATCGGTCCCATCACTAACCCTTTCTTTATGAAACTCACGGGACTGCCGGAATCCAATAAGGTGTCTAAAACTAAATGTAGTGTATATTGCCTGAATCGACATCATAAGTTATCTTCCTGATGTAGTCGTCATCGGTGGTCACGTTCCTGGTGACGCTGTGGACTTCGCCACCCTTCTCTGGGCATTCTGGTCTAAGATGTCCATGTTTACCGCACTTGTAGCAGCTGCCTCTTTCCCTCTTCGGACGGGGGCAGTTCCCCGCAAAATGTCCTGTCTCTCCACAGTTGAAGCATCTGGCATAATTTTCCTCCGACGGCCTCTTATGGTCGATCGGTTTTCTTTTTCCTTCTCCCGTCGGCCGCCGATGAAGCGTCTCCCTCGGTGCCGACACACTTGCGAATGCTGTTATCATGGATTCCAACGATGCATAACATTGCACCTTGGCCTGAGTGCGTAGCTCCTGGCTTGGGATACCGTCGATCACGTAGCTAATTATTTCTTTTTTATCAATCGGGATGCGATTAGCTAATGTCACCTTGTCATGCACATAATCCGTAAAACTCTCGGTAGGCTTCCACACTCTCGCCTCGAGTTTGCGCCGTAAAATTAGGGGATCAACTTGCTGCCCAAACATCTTCCTAAGCTCGCGCAAAAGGTCGTTGCTACTCAAATCAACGCAATCCACTCGCGAGTGATACCATTTTAAGGCCTTTCCTCTTAGTCGGCTACAAACTAGGGCCTTAGAACTAGGTGCATCCAGATCGTAACTGGCAAGCAGTCCTTTGACCTGCTTCTCCCATCGGTCGAATTCGATATCACTGCCGTCGAACTCACCGATTAACTCCTTAATATCTTGCCACTTCTTCACCCTGGATCTTTCCGTTTCACTTATCACTGACTGAGGCGTCCTTCTTAAAAATTCCAACTCCCTACGTAAGAGATCAGCTTCTCGCTCAGCTAAATCCCGTGCCCGCCGTAACAATTCCATTTCCGTAGATGCGGGGTTAGGGGTTGGTACGTAATTCAAACCTTGTACCGACATGACTTCGGTCTGCTCGTCCGATTCTTCACAAGTGCCTCCCGACGTTAAACATAAATCTGCAGCAGGCGTTCCTGCCTCTAATAACCGCTTAACCAACTCGGTCTTATTTCCGGTCGTACTTAAATTCTTTGCACTGAGCATGTCCTTAAGCTGGTTCACTTTCAGTGTACTCATCTTAATGTTTTCGTCCAGTATCCTTTGATCCCGAATTAACTAACAGACCTCTAATTCACACACGACGCGTAACACAATAAATCGTAAAATTACCGAACGTCCATAAAACTTACAGGATCTTAAACTTGACCTTAAGTCTTAACTCGAAACTGAACGTGAATCTTATCCCACTTTTCATAACACACGCGATAATCGCGAATTTTTAATTTAGCGAGTTTGAATCCCACTTCTGAAATTTGTAAACATCCCACTTCTGAAATTTGTAAACTCCTCAACACATAAGAACATAAGATTAACTAACTAACTGTTACTTCCTACCACTCAGCACATAAGAACATAAGATTAACTAACTCATAAGAACATAAGAACATAAGATTAACTAACTTGCTACTTCCACCCGTAATGTCCGACTGCCCTTTTGTACCTTTCCGTCGAACAACGGAGCATCGGCCCCCCTCCATGGGTGACGCAACAGCCTCGGTTCCCTACGCTTAATCTTAAGAGTACCGATATCCTAAGTAAACATCCGCACGCACTCACACTAGTGCAGGCGCCAACGTGCACGACCTGCATGAGACGTTTACATTATTGAATTTAATTATTGGTAATATTGTGAAAGAATATTATCATCATAACAATGTAGCTTCCTATTGTAATATATGCAAATTAATTATACAAATTCTGTACATCGTATTCGTGTTGGACTATTTATATATATCGTGAGAGGAAATTCCCCCAGATGAAGCTCCTCAATGTCACGTTGTTGTCAGGGAGAAAAAGATCGGCACTTTTCTGCCAGCCGTCTAATAGTTCGGACTAATCGAAATTCTTTACTAACTGTAACTTGTTAACTTGTACAATTTTTTTTATTGTCAGAAGTGATACCGTCAGTTTTTCATATTAGATTCTCTAACAGCATTCTCTATATCTGATTTGATTTAATATTCTTGATTTGAATTTTTGATTTGTTTCTTGAATTATATTATATTGTATAACTTTTATTTCATTATTTTCTTTATTAATATTAATAAATTATTATTCTTTATTATATCATTTATTACTGTATTATTTTATATGATTATTTTTCTTATATTATTTACTCTTGAATTACTTTTGACAGACTACGAGTTCAACCGAGAGTATAAGTGTATTTTATTTTGTTATATACCACCAGTTAATTGTAAGATTAGAGATCAGTGTTTTCTGCACCAGTGACGTAAGTTATCTCCTTAAGTCTTTGTTGATTCTTTTCCATTGAAATTTTGCAATATTTTGGGTCACCCAATGACACCCGCCCTTGTTTGTCTCATTCTCCTTCTGCTAGTCGAGACTGCACAGATTGAGTAATTTAATAATATACTTATTATGGAAAACCTAATTGTGACGCCCAAAATTTATTTTGTCTTTTAATTAATAAATTTTATATTGTCTGAACTTAAAGCCCTGGTAGATACTTGACCCAGGTCCGCCAGGTGAAGGATTAACTTCTTTAGTCTTGAAAAGAAATAATTCCTGTCTCAATATATCCAGAGACAAGCTAAACCATGTTCGGGTGTCGATATATAACAGTAGATGAATAAAATAACTTTGAATAAAATCAACGGTTATTTTATTAAGAGTTCGTTTTTGATACTTAGTTTCGAATAATCCTTTTAAATCTATAATCAACATTCTTAGTTCTTCATAAGATTTCCAAATATGATAAAGTATTTTCTTATAGCGTAAATTTGTATAACTTATTATATTCTATTATATTCTTTGTGATAAAAGTTGTTAAGGTAAATAGTTAAGTTTTCTACTTTAAATCATTTTATACCTTTCCAAACTGTGAGAGTCACAAAAGGCAAAATTTTGTAAATAAGATGAAAAGTTAACCGCATTAAATTCCTTTCCTTAAAATCTAGGCATTTAATCAAAAAAAGTTTTAAGCGAAAGTTGCAGAGAATTAAAAAATACATAAAAATTGTTGTATGGTTTATCTTCGTATTTGCTCAAATAAGCGAAAAATATTAGAAAATAGATGGTTAAAATAATTGTAAGAGTGGGGAAGCAAGTACCGCCTCTCAGTCGGCTTTTACACGCGAGCGGGCTAGTGTGCGTGCGAGCGTACGTGTGTACTAATGCACAAACGAAGGATCTTCGGTAATCTTCGGGTCTTTCGGCCTTAAATGCAAGTGCGACTGAAAGAAGAAACCGATATTTCTCCCTTTCTATATGTTTAGGCGATAGCGAGTATTTTAGTTTTGGCCGTCGATTGTTGAGCGTTCTATATACGAGTGCGAGTGAGACAATAAACCGATTTCTCTCTTTTTATATTTTTTCTTTCGATAGCGAGAATTTTTCGTTTTGGCAGTCGAGTGTCGTGCGTTTTGTATATTTATATATATCGGCGTATAAGCGCGGCGTTTTTTTATTTATTGTCAAAAATTATGAAATTTGAATAAAAGAAAAACAATAATTAATTTTACCAGAAACTAATATTATTTAGTTAAGAGTAAAAATAATGAATTAATTTTGTGTCTCGCTACATAATTAATTAGTATTAATTGATATAAATTTAAAAAAAAATAAATTATAATAATAAATAAAATTGTTTAGAATTTATTAATATAAATTTTTTGCCTCACAAAAATTTATTTGTATATCAAATTGAATACGTATTCTCTTTAAAACGAAATTTAGAATTTAAATATTTTTCCTATTAAATTATTCCTATATAAATTTTAAATTACTGATTTTTAGTTTCGTAAAAATTTACTAGTTTATCATATTGAATACATATTTGAAAAGAAAGAATCTTACATCTACACATAAAATGAATTCAAAATATACAGGAAAGAATATTCTAAAAACATAGAATTTTTTTTTTTGGCTAGACATATATAATTTTAATTCATTTTTAGTATGTACTATGAAAACAGTAATGCATATTTATTCAACTTCTAAGTTATAAGAATTTTACGAAAAAAATTGAATACTCGTCAAGTGGTACGCTAACGTAAGTTGTATCTTCTTGGATTCTCGTGCCGGTTATTAACGTTCGATTCTTCGTAGGGGAGTTATTTTTTTTATAAGTTTTTTTTATCCTTATGTTATATAAATAATTTTTACATTTCCTAATTTCCAATTATATACAGAAAAAAAATTTAAGTTATTACAAAAAAATTAAAAGCAATAAATTTTTTCACATCTTGCAGAAATAAAGGAAGATTTATTACTTAAATTACAAATTCATTCTGTAAATATCATCCTAAAAAATGTATCGTTTCGGCACGTTAAAAATTAATTTTTTTTATTTATTGGATATTATTTAATGTCTAATTAGTAATTTTATTACTCGCGTAATAATGTTGATTTCTTAATAAAATTTATATCGTTAGCAAATAATTTGAAAAAAATCTGAGGTAGGACCCACTGACCGTCTCTTTGTTAAGGATAGAAAAATTTATACATAAAATAACTCCCCTACGAAGAATCGAACGATAATAACCAGCACGAGAATCCAGGACGATACAACTTACGCTAGTGCACCACTGGACGATTATCCAATTTTTTTCGTAGAATTCGTAAGACTTTGAAGATGAGTAAGAATGCATTACTGTTTTCTTAGAACAATAAAAATGAATTAAAAATAAAAATGTCTAGCCCAAAAAAAAATTCCATGTTTTTAGAATATCTTTTCCTGTATATCTTGAATTAATTTTATGTGTAGATATAAAATTCTTGTTTTTTAAATATGTTATCAATTTAATACGCAAATAAATTTTTACAAAACAAAAAATCAGTAATTTAAAATTTTATAAAATACATAATTTAATAGGAAAAAAATTTAAATTTTAAATTCCGTCTCAAAAAAAATACATATTTATTTTGATATACAAATTAATTTTTGTGAGGCAAAATATTTATAACAAATAATTATTTTATTTAATTTTATGTGTCGAGACACAAATTAATTCATTATTTTACTCTCGACTAAATAATAGTAGTTTCTGTTAAAATAAATTATTGTTTTTTTTATTCAAGTTTCATTATTTTTTACAATAAATAAAGAAACGGCGTCCCATAAGCAGTAAGATTCGATTTAAAAACGCCACGCTTATACGCCGATATATATAGATATATAGAACGCTCTACACTCGATGGCCAAAACGTAAAATGCTCGCTAAAGAGAATAAAAAAATAAGAAGAGAGAAATATCGGTATTTTGTCTCACTCGCACTCGTATACAGAGCGCTCAACAATCGACGGCCAAGACAAAATTACTCGCTATCGCCTAAACATATAGAAAGGGAGAAATATCGGTTTCTTCTTTCAGTCGCACTTGCATTTAAGGCCGAAAGACCCGAAGATTACTGAAGATCCTTCGTTTGAGTATTAGTACACACGGACTCTCGCACGCACACTAGCCCGCTCGCGTGTAAAAGTCATCGGAAAGGCGGGACTTTGCGCCCTACTCTGCAATTTTTTTTTTAATATTTCTCGCTTATTTTTGCAGATACGAAGATAACCTTTAGAACATTTTTTATGTATATGGTAATTCTCTACAAGTTTTGTTTAAATTTTTTTTCGATTAAATTCTTAGATTCTAAGAAATAGGCCATTTTTACCCTTTTTTACCATTTTTTTCAGAAACGGCACATTTTATTTCAAAAGAATTAGCACCGTTCGGTTAAGCGTCGTCTATTTACCCTTAGATCAAATTTTCGAATTCTTACCTAAAATTCAGAAATTTGGACTTTTTGCCTGGCTTACAAGCCAAAAAATCAATAGAAGTAGCTCCCCTTATCATACTTCCTTTCGGCTCGCTTTATCAGCCGATCGCTTCTGTGGTGTGTGTGTATGGATGCGAGTAATGGGTTGTTTTTTCAGTATGTTGGTGTGCCTGTAACCGATAATGCATTCTGTTCAAAGTTGCTTAAATAGAAATTTGATATTCTATAGGATACCAGAATATTATGTTCAATGCTGAGGAAAAGCTGTAAGAATTCTCAGGTTTCCGACTTTGTCTAAAGGCGCTTTGCATTGTTGGCTGTGCCTAGGAACTGCTACCAATGGCGGATTTCCGGCTTTGACGGTAACATATATATATATATAACATATATTTTTCATATGGTTCTTATAAGGATTTATATTCTATTAAATATAACTGCATTGAGTTTCTGCAGAAATAAAAGCCAATTTTTTTTTAAATATTTTTTACATTAAAAACTACATTATCCGCTATGCTTTACATTCTATAAATACATATCTCTCTATATGAGAAGGCTAGTGACGTTACGCCATTCGTGGAGCTTTTGAAACAACGTAACATCATTCCTGGCATCAAGGTTGATAAGGGTGTCGTGCCACTCTTTGCAACAAACGATGAATGTACGACTTAGGGATTAGACGACCTCCAAGCACGTTGCATCCAATACAAAAAGGATGGCGGTCATCTCGCTAAGTGGAGATGCGTTCTTAAAATTACAAAGGATACGCCTAGCAAGCTCGCTATTTTAGAAAACGCAAATGTTCTCGCTCGTTATGCTTCAATTTCTCAGAGCGCAAGAATCGTACCGATTGCTAAGCCCGAAATCCTTCCCGATGGTGATCACGATCTTGCTCGTTGTAAACAAGTTCTCAGATAAGAAACCTTGGGCATTGACCTTTAGTTACAGTCGTGCTCTTCAGGCCTCCGTTCTTCGCGCTTGGGCAGGCAAAACCGATCAAGTAACAGCTGGACAGGAAGAACTTATCAAGAGGACTAAGGCCAACAGCGAATCGGCACTTGGCAAGTACGCGGGAGGTGTCACAGGTGCTGCCGGCGGTGCTGCACTTTTCGTAGCGAATCATGCATATTAAAGAAATTGGCAAGTAGTATTTATTATAAATACTATACTATTTCATTGTGAATCATATTGCGATATATATTTCGTTTAAAATTTTCTATTGATAATATAGAACAATAATATTTGAGTTTTTCGTTTACTATTGTATAATTCTATAATTATACTTTATTACATAAGTTCTAGCATATACTTATAATCGACTAATAATATATCAGTACATTTTGCTTTTGTTAATTTTTATAAATATTCTTATATATATAAATGTGTGTGTGTGACATGTTTTATCTTACATAATATTCATAAATATTTTTAAATAATAGTTATATATCGTATAAGATTATTACATTAATATAAAAATATTGATTAATAATATATAAAAGAAATGCGTCTATCAGCAATTCGAGGGATTACTTGGATTAATAAATCGAGAAGTTCGTTCTAATTTATAAATATTCACTTGACATATTGATGTCGAAACATAAGAATGTTTATTTTATAAATTTTTTTTTTCTCGTCACAAACTTTTCGAATAACCGAAAGGATAGAACTTTATACATTATAAGAGAATTTAGACAAATTTATAAAAATATTTCTTTACACTGAATTAATTAGCCAACAATTACGGGAATAAACGAAAATGTTTTTCGATAATTAACAAAAACCAAATTCCCTGCTTCTCTCTAAGGGGGGAGGTGCCACGTCCTAGTGACGACTTTTACCCGATTTGTTAACTTTATAAGCATTTCCATGAACGACCATCGTTTTAATATTAATAAAAAATAATAATATATTAATAATAAAATATTATTAATATATAAATAATTTAGTATTATATATATGTTAATAATTGTATAAAAATAAATTTTAATAAAGTAGGAATTAAGCGATAGTCGTTCGTGAATAAACCTTTATTACGTCTTAACGACGACTTTGTTCGATATGCAAGTGTTCTCAACTTTCATTGTAACACATATAGAACATATATATATTTTAAGACTAATATAAGAAAATAAAAGAGAACACGCCGATCACGTGATCCATTCCCGTTGCGTACGTAGTCGTAAACACGTCGATCACGTGATCCAAGCATGCAGAGCACGTGATCGCGCGTCGAACGCGTGATATGTAGGTGTTCTCAACTCTCATTGTAACATATATAACACATATAAATTATAAGAGTAATATAAGAAAATAAAAGAGAACACGCCGATCACGTGATACAAGCGTGCAGAGTACGTAATCGCACGTCGATCACCTGATCCAAGCATGCAAAGTACGTGATCGCACGTCGCTCACGTGATCTGTAGCTAACTACAATATCTAATATGAGTACTTCGAATTAAAAAAATATAGAGAGGAATTACAGGAGAAACAGAGGAAAAAGGTAAAATAGCAGTTAGTCTACCGGAAAATTTTGCTTAGTCCACTTCAATACTTTTTTTTTAGTTCGACATCTATTACTAAGTTTGCTTCGTTTGTAACCGAGTTTTTGTTAATTTTCGATAATTGTTCTTAATCATTACATTTATAAAAGTTTTATTTTTTCATTTGTTACTATCAGTGAATTGTTTTCGAATCAACCAACTAAGCTCGTTTCCACACCTGATTCCGTATAACTATCATCTCTTACTCATTACAACGGTTAAGTTCCACTTCCGGCCCAGATCCCGGGTAAAGTACTGGCTCTACAGGCTGACCCAAAATAGGGCATTTATTCTCTTTGCCGAAAAGACAGCAAGAAAGTCGCTATCGGATCGGAGAATTATAAAAATTGTTTTTACTCCCTGGCAGTCCTCTTCTAGGACGTCACAGGAAGATATATATATATATAAAAACTGGTGAAATAAATGAGGCTGATATTAGACGGAACTTAAAGAGGATTATTACTACTGCTGTGGGTCCAGATGGTTTATCTTTTAAATATTACAAGCTTTTACTTAATTATTATGTGCCCTTAATTGTGGACTTATTCAATAATTCAATATTGTTATGTCAATTTCCTCAACAGTGGAAGCAATCAATAATTGTGCCTTTGCCAAAAATTAAATCTCCACAGTCATCTAATGATTTAAGACCAATATCTATTTTGTGCACATTATCTAAAGATTTGGATCGTTGTGTCTACGATCAACTCATTAGGCATATTAAGTCTAATAATCTATTAGATCCGTATCAGTCAGGCTTCCAGGAAGGAATAGGCACTCAAACTGTTATTATTCGTCTTTGTGATGATATTCGACTTGGAATTGATGATAAATTAATTACGATTGCAGTATCATTTGATTTTACCAAAGCTTTTGATTGTGTGGATCATTTACTACTCTTACGAAAACTTAAGGATTTAAATTGTTCATCTGGTGTCATCAAATGGTTTTGTTCCTATCTAACTGAGAGACGTCAAGCTGTGAAGCTAAAGGACAAAATATCTGCTTGGAAATATCGTCGTTGTGGTGTTCCGCAAGGCAGCGTTCTTGGTCCACTATTATTTGCTCTTTTTGTTTCAGACTTGGGAAGTCTAATTAGCTGCAAACATCTCTTCTACGCATAAGATCTTATTATTTATTTGACTTGTTGCCTTTCAGATATAGAGAGAGCTGCGAATGAGCTTAACGAAATAATTACGTTAATAATCAATTGGTGTATGAGGAATTCCCTTAAACTAAATGCTTTTAAAAAAAGGCTATAATTTTTGGAAGTCCTCAACATGTTAACAACTCTGTATGTATTAATGCTCCGAAAATCAAAGTAGATCAAGTAGTTATTGATTACGTCCGATCAATTAAATACTCAGGAGTTATTTTGGATGATACTTTGTCTTGGCATCAACAAGTCTTGTTGATTAGTAATCAAGCAATCAGTTGCTTGTCCCGGTTGAAAATGAACAATCATTTGTTTAATATGACTATGCGTAAAAGATTAGTTGCCACCTTAATATTACCAATCTTTGATTATTGTTCAGCAGCTTATACAAACATCTCAGGAACATTACAAACTAAATTACAAAGAAAGTTTAACGCTTGTATTCGCTTTATCTTTCGTTTGCAACGATATCAGCATATTACTCCGTTTAGAAGAGCTTTAAGATGGTTTACTTTACAAGGTTGACGTGACTTCTTAATGGCGTGCATAGTATATAAAATGTTGCGTCATCAGCACAACAAAATATTAGGAACGAACTTTAGTATTCTTACTTCTGTTCGTGGTCGTGCTGTCAGGCAATTGGATGTATTATGTTTACCTTATGCAAGAACCAGGACTTATGACAAATCATTTTTGGTTACTGCTGTTCGTATGTGGAATCAACTACCGGAAGATATCGTAGCTCTAAGTGACTATAAAGAATTGAGATTAAGAAGTTATACCTACTTTATTGATAGAGATATTCAGCGTGTTTTGTGACTTACGATTTAATTTAATTTAATTTTTTATTTTTTTTCTAAACCATATGTTTATTGCTTTGAACCAATACTACTATACTACTATTATAGAACTATTATACCTTTATTTATTATTTACTATTTTCTTTTTACATTTATCTACTTACTGTGCGTTACTACTAATATAATGATAAGATTAATAATAATTACATAATTTTAATTTTTGTTTTGTTTTATCTATACATTACATTGTACTATACTGTAATTAATGGCCCTTAGGGAGCCTAGGCTCTAGGGTCAATAAAATACTATTAAATAAAAAAAAAATAAATAAAAATTAACATTAAAACTACACTATTTACATTAGTTTACATTACCTGCAAATAAAAGAAACAACATTTACAGCTAATATTTCACTCTCGTTTAATTGTCTTATTACTGGTTTCGCAATTCGAACTCTAAGCTTCACGCTTAAGCTAATAAGCTAACGCTTAAGCCAAAAAGGCATTTATTATCAAATATTGCAAGCAACTAAAGTTAAAGAAATCTTTTTAGATGCGCTGGGAGAAACTGGTAATACGTTCCTAATTAAATTTTTATTAACAACAATTTTATCCCAAAATGACATTGACTTAGCTCTTGCGTTGTCTAGAATAGCTACCACATTGCTACCAAGTGAAAGAACTGCTCATTCAACTTTAAAATTTCATTGAATATACAAGTCATTAGAATTTCCATGTGCAATTTCTCCAAAACATCTAACATGGAAAAAGTATTGCGGAAATGGAAACTTATTGTTAAGGATTAATGCACAATGACACACACAAAAATCGCTCAAAGCTCTTGATCAATCAAAAGAAATCAATGCTTGCCTGAAATATTTAAATTTGTGGCAACACATAAAGTCGTAGAAATAAACTACAAATATGAATGTCTAACTGCAAAGAGATCCATTAACTGAGATATTCTCACATAAATTGTTGAAAATTGGGAACGGAAAGATGCCGGTTTATAAAACTTAAAAACAAATTACATTGCCTTATAACTTCTGTAATTTAGTGACGATAAAAGAAGAATTTATTAAAAATGTATTTCCTAATATTCAAGCCAATTATCAGAATCACGATTGGCCAAGTAAACGAGCTATTCTTGCCGCCTGGAACATAGATGTCTGCGAATTTAACAATAATATTTAGTTTAAAATTTAAAGCAAGGCAGTCACATATAGTCCGTCGAAATTATCTAACAAAATTTTTAATTAAGAATTTTTTAATTCACTCGATCTTCCAGGAATTCAATCGCATGTACTGAAATTAAAAATAGGCGTGCTAACAATTATGTTGCTAATTATAAATCAACCAAAGATTTGCAATAGCACGCGACTTGCAGTAAAAATACTAAGCAACAAGCAACGTTATAGAAGAAAGAATTTTGACAAGACTTAAAAATGTGAAAATGTCCCCTCTCCACGTATCTTTATGATTTCGACGATTATACTATTTCAATTTAAGCGATTGAAATTCCCGACTTGATTAGCATTTGAAGTAATCAAGGCTTAAGTCCAGTCTTTATAATTGTGCGGTATAGTTTTACACACAGATTGTTTCTCACATGGACAAAAATATGTTATGTGTTATAGAGCTGGCAAAACAGAAAATCTCTATATCTGCAAAAAGAAGAATACAACTAGAAATATTGTGTACCCACAAGTATTTTCAAATTGATCTTATTAGAAACATATGCAAATTAAACATATTAGGCATACGCTTGTAACGTATTGCGATGAATTTAGGAAAAAGATGAAGGTCGTTCATTCAATAACGAGAGAGCATTTGGAAATGAAAACCTGCTAAGTAAAGGCTTGGTACGACAAAAAGGTCGGGATGTAAGGGTTCGAAGAAGGGCAGGAAGTATGGCTTTTCAATCACCAATAGATTAAAGGGAGTGTAAGAAAATTTGCTAGCGAATGTGAGGGACCTCACATGATCCTTAATAAAATTATCGACTTAGTGTTCTGGATAGGTAAATCTGGTAATGAGGGGACTCGAATCGCTTTGGAATTTTTTTTGATGGGCGAGAGGGAATAGTAGGTTATCTTCTATAGGAAAAATGCCATTTTTACATCTTTTCGTCTAGCGAAATAGAAAGGTTCTCACGCTTGGACAAGTGGACGGAAATCGAGTTCGTCTACGAGAAAGATTTTCTTTCCTGGAGGAAAGCGTTCGGCTCCGGGAAAACACGTGCTGTTCCGAAGGAAGACGCACTTACACTAAAGAAGTCGCGCTGTCCTAGGAAGCGTCTAATTCTGGAAGAGCGAGCTAAAGGGAGAAGTGTTTTAACGACTGGAACCTACGACTACATGGGAGTTTTTACGGCCTAGATTCTCCTTCAGGCGGAGCGACTTTATGTACCGGGTAAATACCAGGTCGGTGAGTTGTGTAAAGGAGACCATAGCAGAACTTCTTCCCTCCATGTCAGTGGTGCCTCGGTTTTTCGTAGGAGCAGCTTGGAGCAAGAACTTTGTCCTTCTTGAGGAATACAATAGTTTTAAGGACAACAACTTCTAGGAGCAAAGGCAATATTACAAGTCGGCCTGGGTAGCCCTGAATTAAAAGCTTGATTGCCCTTTCCATGCGTCTCGATGCTGTGAGTGTGTGAGTGAAGACACAAGGAGATCTTAACAGGGTGTCGAAGCGAACGGACGTAACAACACGAAGAGCGCGATTTAAATAAATAAAGATACGCGAGACATACGTTTGTACTTTGAGCTAATTACGCTTCTTTTCTATTACTTAACTGAGTCTGGGGAGGTGTAACATTGTACAAACCTATGCTTTCTTGTTTTTTTCCTATTAATTTAATCAGACTGAGCAACAGCAACTCGTGTTAGAGTACAGCTAGTTTTTACATAAAAGGTTCTATTGTTTAAGAAATGAGATGCAGTCAGGATTTTCAAAAAATTGATATTTTTATTTTTGCAACTACTTAAAGTACGATGTTTAGAAAATATTCTCAGAAAATTTTAAAATTATCCGATAAATAGTTTCCGAGATGTCCCACAATTAATAAGTAGCGGACAAAAGTAGTTAGCAAACGCTTTCGACCAGCCTATAATATTTTATGAATAATCTTGGGAAAACAACAACAAAAAAACACATCGATAGCTGACTGAAAATAAAGAAACAAATTAATTGACTGTTAAGTTCTTTGTATTTAAATATTACTATATTTGTGTTCAGAAACTTATTTGATTATTTTATTATGAATCGTAGCAAAGGTTGTAAAGAATTTTGGAGATCTGGTAATTCTCATAAGTCGTGTACCGTTAAAAAACTAAATTTTTTCAATCCGAAAAAAGCGGAAAGTGATGAAAGTGTTAAAAGATCATAAGCAAAAAAATTAAAATATTACATATAAGATGATGTACCTGAAGAAAGATAGTCATGTTAAATATAAAATTATAAACCTTATTTTTGTATTATAGCCATTTCGAATCTCTTAAATTACAAAAAGTGTAATGGGATTGTGAAATTTCAGACAGCTGGCGCACGTTGTATGGGATTGAAAATTTTGTTATCATTTGATGATTTGACCGATGTTAACGATAAATTTCCATTTTACGGCATGATGTCCTCTCTTTTTCTTCCTCTCTTCTTTTCTCGAGCGGTTAACCAATCCATGTACAAATCGTCAGCAGCGCTGCTTGACTAAATGATCGAGCAGGAACTAATGCTGTTACGGCGCCATGGTCATTGACGCATGAAGTAATTCGATATATCTCCCCTATATTTTGTGTGGGCTTATATATATATAAGACTATTCATGGTGTAGGTCGAATACAGTTAAAAACAAAATTTTGTTTCTGTAACGAGAAGATTTAAACATTTATTTACAAACTTATGTGACTAGTATTTACATATCTTACCTGTAACGAGAAGAAACGACATTTAGTGTTCGTTATAAACCGTATCGTTCCTACTGCTCAAGTAAACGCTCGCGACTGATCTCGCAACTCTTATCTATTCCCCCTCTCTCTGTTACAACAGCTGACTTGTATGTCACTTGTATGTACCGACGATTTTGACTAACGCGGTAAATTAATTAAAGAATATTTCTTTACATATACATTTTAATATTTTTTTATTCTTTCCTATATATATGATATATCAATCGATTGAAAATATGATTCCTTTAATTTTTTTGAAGTTATACTTCTTTTTCGTTAAATAATTAAATAATAATAAAATTAGTAAATTATCTTCTTATACTTCCAATTCTCCTTCTTTTTACTAGGTCAGGCTATATAAATATATTTATATAAAATTAAATAAATAAATGAATAATAATAAAATAAAAAAAGAAAATTAATCAGCTTACATTAGCGAATATTATCGATCATTAAGCAGGGAGGGAGACACAGGTTTCTTTATAAAATATATTCTACGTAAAAATAAAAATAATAATATTAATAATATTATTACTATTATTAATTAAAAATAAAAAAAAATAAAAAGAAAAATTAATAACGATAATTGTAATAACACTAATATTAATAATAATAAAAAAAAACGGGTGTGTGTACTTATGTACGCACGTAAGAAGTTATATTTCTCTGGCGTACCAAAACGAATATAGCATCAAAAACCTCAAAAATATCTACAAAAAAATAAGTATAATCATATTTATTTCTACATAAGAAAAAATAAGGTTTTAATTAAAATAAGAAATAAAATAAGAAATAAGAAAAAGAACAATTCATAAAATAATAAACTTTGAGATAAATTTTCTTCGCCAGGTGCAATACGTAAATATTGTTTTTCATCCCACATCAATGTCTGTTGGATCGCAGTAAGACTCTCTTCTAAAGAAATGTGTTTGCTGACATCATTTTGTTCAATTTTGTCGTGAATTTGATCATCATTAAAAAATAAATCACCAATTTTAATATCGTACATTCTATACAACGTAGAAGGTATTAAAATTTGTAGCTAAGTTTTAATTGTACGCTTCTTAACAATGCCATGTAAGCAACGAGATCGGTGAATTTTCTTACTTTTAACCCCTTGAACTATTCGGAACCTCAGGAAACGCAAGGCCAAACGCGGCTGTCTCTATCATCGCGGTGAAATTACCGCAGATAATTATCCCATAGCGTGGAAGACGTTGACCGACTATTATAACGATCCACTGATATTAATTAATAAGCACGTGCAGGCAATTTTGGAAGGCCCTCCGATTAACGATGATTTCCCCGAATCATTAATCGCCGCGTCCGATGCTTTGAATGCTAACTATGGAGCGTTATTAGCAATTAAGAAGTCGTTCGTCGATCAGTTTGCCATCTCCGCGCATCTCTCGAGGGTAAATTCGGCTACTTGCCTCCGATGGGAGGAACAGCGATCTCGAGAAACATTACCTACGGTAGAAGAGTTTGTAGTTTTTTTACGCGAGAGAGGAAAGGCGTTATTAATCGCTCAACCAACGGATAGGATTAGAAGAATTGAACATAATGAAGAGAAATCGTCGCCAAAACTTGATAGGAATCCTTTTCGTTCGAGGAAGTCGATGCATAACGAGCCGCGTGTTAACATACCGCGAGGTACCGACCAAAGAAGACAATCAGTTCAAATATATTCCGCTCGTGCACCTATCTCGTGTGGCATATGTCGCGATAAACCTTACACATCAGAGTGCGAGCTGTTACTTAAGGCCGAGCTTGAAGAGCGCAAAAAGATCGTGACTAAGGCCCAACTATGTTTAAATTGCATACAAGCTGGTCATCGTGTTTACGCATGCAGGAGAGGCCATTGCAGAAAGTGTAACGGCGGGCACCTCGAGTTACTGCATCCATAAGGCATCGGAGTGCTGCGTGAACACGTAAAGCTACACTTGCGTTTCAACATACTTATCGGAGTGTTGTGAGCTGTTACATTGGGCCGAGCCAGGAGGCATCGGAGTGCAGTGTGCACACGTAAAGCTCAATCAATTGCGTTTGTCATATAAGTATCGGAGTGTGAGCTGTTACATTGGGCCGAGCCTGAGGATTGCAGAGGTCCTGTGGTTAATTCCAAACTATGTTTGAATTGTTTATAAGCGAGTCATCAAGATTATGTACAAAAAAGGTCATTGCAGAAAGTGCAACAGCGGGCATCACTATTTATTTCATCTAGAAGGTATCGGAGTGCAATTTGCACACGTAAAGCTCTATCACTCGCGAACCCGCATTGCTAGTAACCGCAGTGGTGCACTTGTTAGATTACGGCAGTAGGTTACACGAATAACGTATACTCTTGGAATCGGACTCCGAAGCACACTTCTTAAAAAGCCGGTTCCCGAATCTTCTGCGAATATTCAAACAAGACATGGATGTACCGATATTTGGATTAAGTCGAATCGAAAATAAATCAGTCAGATGGTGTATTGACTAGGAAAACGCGAACAGAGAATTACGCGGTAAAGTTGAAATTTTTGCTACCTACTGTAATGAATCAGTTACCCTCGCAAAGAAGTCCGCGAGAAGAATTAATTATACCGGCGGAAATCCAATTGGCAGATCTCGAATTTCATGAACTGTAAATATCGACACGATTCTCAGGAGCGAAATCTTTATTTCATTATGGCGTGCAGGTCAGACTATTCGGTTGATTGAAGGCCCAGTGGCGCAAAAAACAGTATTAGGATGGCTCGTGATGAACGCAGGGACAACGCGTATTCCACAGAGCGTTAATTGCCATGCCGCTACTTTAGAATTGCACTGACAGTTGGAGAAATTTTAGAAATGTGAGGAGATAGCGGAGAATAATATTCAGCAGCATGAAGAAAAGTTATGCGAAATCCATTCTAGAAACAATACGCGACGAGACGAAACGCGTAGATACATAATAAGATTGCCATTTTAGGAAGAGAATCATCAATTAGGCGATTCTTACGCGAACGTATTGCAAGCATTACATGCGCTGGAATGGTCATTATCGCGCAAGCTAGAATCAAATTGGTCATATAGTCGATTGGAATCAATCAAAATTCCCAAAATTAAAAGGATTAAAACGCACGCGAAATTAAACGCTCCATCCGAACTATTTAGGCGTTATTCTTTCTTCGTGAAACTAATGCGGATAATAATTTATTGCGTCAGGTTCGCATACAACTCTCACAGTCCAAAGGAAAAAGAAACGTGGACGAATTAAAAAAAAAAAAAAGAAAACGGAATTAATTATGATATAATTTCTATCAAATCCAGAGAAGAGGTTTGGCGTCGTTTTCCGTATTTAACCCTTTAATAGATAGTCTGGGAATACTAAGAGTTAGAGATAGACTAGCAAGGAGCAAGTTGCCATACGAGTACGAACGCGATAATATTTTTATCAGCCTTACATACATTTATGGCACGCCGTGGTAAATGTTTGGATATATATTCCGACAACTCGACTAAGTTTGTAGATTCCGCAAATGAATTAAAGGCGGCGGTAAAATCATTTAAACACCATCTAATACGAATTATCGGCGATACTTTATTAGGATACGAAGCGTTATTAACCCATGTTTTAGAAATAGAGGCAATCCTTAATTCCCGTCCTATCACTCCTCTGTCTAATGATTCAAATGATCTTCGTGCTCTCACACCTGGCTATTTTTTAATTGGTGACTCATTTACGAGTTTACCAGAGGATGATTATCGGGATATACCATCTGAACGTCTATCACAATGGAAACATGTCCAGCAGATGAAACAACATTTTTGGAATCGTTGGAACAAGGAATATTTAAACGAACAGACAATTAGAAAAAAGTGGCACAGAGGTACAACCGACGACATAAGCCCGGGTACTTTAGTCATTCTTTGCGTAGATAACTCCCCACCTCTTAAATGGCCTTTAAGACGCGTTACGGAAGTACATAAAGGTTCCAACGGTATAGCACGCGTGGTAACTGTGAAAACCGCCAACGGTTTTTTAAAACGCGGTATTAAACGTCTTTCTCCTTTGCTGTACGATGCATAAAAAAAAAATTGAGATTTAGTAGAAGTAATTATTATTTATGTTTAATACATATGTAATATCTTGTTATTTGAATGTACGTATTTGAATGTATGTATTTGATAATGTATATGTAATTGTGTGTGTGTAGCGTGTTGAACGGTGCCCGTTCAAGGGGGGCGGTATTTTGCGTAATCCTACGCAAGCGAGTGAGTGAGAATCATCTGGACGTTTCGAGACATATCGACGCGTGTCGAGATATAGCGACAAAGAAACATCTTAGTTACGGTGTAACAAAGGAGCGCAGCGAGCTCCTTGCAGGGCGCTTTCTTTCTTCTAGCACGCGTTATCCCATCATTTCTATTAGTCCAATCATATGCATCGACAGCTACGTTATCTAGCTTTTCGGTAATTGGCCCACGCGTTGCATCGTCTTTTTCTATAAAAGCCGCGCGCTTTCACACTTAAATTCTATTTCTACCACGAGACCTGCGAGCGATCACTTCGAAGAGAACTACACTCCTGCGCTACTATTACATCAGCGGAACAAAGGAACAAGAGAAGAAGGCCACGTTTTCAGAATTATATTCTGCCTTTGTATTAACATCATCAGCGATAACTGCCGATAGGCAAGCCAGCGACACATCAGCAAGAACTGTATTTCAACCAAGGTTTTTATGCCGAAAGGCTTTTCCCTGCAACGAGCTAAATAAATCGTACTTATAAGTACTGACTGGGCTCAAAAAATATATTTTAATTTATTTTCACCTACCCTCATTCCTCATCCACCTATAAGTGCATTTTCAACGACAAGAAAACCACCAGAGTACCGATACAAGGCGTCGGTCGTTCAACATTGCCCATTGTATTAACTGAAACAGGCACGATAATTACTTGACCATAAATGCCGCATTAACCATTAACATGTCTCAGCAGTTTGATCTGCATAAAAAGAATACGAGGCGAAATTAATCTTTCAGAAACTAAATCTAAAAGTGGTAGAAGATGCTGACGTACATCTGGATATTTGAAGCAGTTATATGTTGATATTAAAGGAATATTCTTCTCGTTTAAAGCTTGTATGCATGTATTACAAAGCTTAGTATTTCCCATAGGTACATAAGGTATAAATTATTTTTTTTTGAAACCACAATCTGTCACTTACTGAGAATGCATGTCAAAATGAATTGTCCAAAAATTTTATTTTATATTCCTTATGAGCTCGTTTAAATTCATGATAATTGCTATATGGTAAAGTAGGATCTTAATTCATATCAATTTGCTCGCCAGTAGTATGATTAATTACTTATAGGTAGGAAGAGTTAGAATAAAAAGAGGATCCATCTGATTCAGGTAATTCCTGATCAAAGATAGTGTCTTGGTTTAACGAATTGCATTTTTCATCCGGTACAATGTCTTGATTAGACAATACATGTATATTCGAAGCGTCAGGTAAATACTGACGTATTTCATGCTAGAGATCGTGAACTTTGCTCCATGTTTGTTAATGTAATGTTTTTTGATGTTATACGATGATGACACGGCATAGAAGAATTATCCATATGCTCCTAAGCTTGCACTGTAATATAGTTGCGATAGTCATCTTTTGCAGAAAACAACGATGCATCTTGAAGTAGTATATATATAAAATAAAGACCAAATTCCAAAAGGTACTAAAAGAAGTATAAGTTCCAAAATAATAATCAGCAGTACTATTAGTTATTGCTGTGAGTTTAAAACTGTATAAATTTGTACCAGTAATCATAGGCTCAGCCGATGGTTAAGAAGTATCTAGTAAATTCGAAGTCGATGGGGGTACATAAAGTTCTATTCACAGACAATTGTTTTTCTTGAAGAAATAAATGTAAATAACTTCAAATAACTTCAAATAATTTCAAATAACTTCAAAACATAAAGACTAAACAAATAAAATAAATAATTAGCAATAATACTAGTTATTGCTGTGATATTTAAATTATTTAATTGTGTACCGGTAATTACAGGCTTAGCTGATTGTTCGCAAAGTAAATTAGAAGTAGACGGAGCTCATAAAAATTCATTCGCAGGCAATTCATACTTTTTTGGAATTATTTTTCTTCACAGCCAATGAACTCTAAAACGTTTTGCATTAGCGTCCAATATGTTTTCTTTATTTTCCTCATGATTTTCCTTTATTTCTTTATTCTTTTTTCTACGAAGATTATAATCTTTACATTTCTCTGCATTAGTTTTAGACAAAACTCGAAAACTGAAACAAGAATATAAATGTATACTGATACTGGTCAAAAAGCTTCAAGAGATTATAGTTTAATGCGGATTATTTCTTCCCAGTGTGATAAAAAAAAAATGGTTTCTTCAAAAATCTTTCATGATTTCAATATCGTCGGCTTCTTCTTCTTATTGTTAAAAATATTGCACTCTGTCTTCCAGTAAAATGATTGATCATCTATGCAGAGATAATAAGTTTTCTAATGCTTTGGCTAAATATTTTTCAAGAGAATTTTCAAGAAAATTATAATATCTGTTTCTTTCAGAAGAAGACAGAGAAATACGCTGTCACTACTTCTGTTTCATCTAGTGCTAGAATCTGCTATCAAAGAATTGCAGAAAATTAAGGATGGTCTGCAGCTGAACAGGGCTATGCGACTGCTAACGAATGCGGACAATATTTCTTTGTTAGGGAACAATAAGTAGAAATTAGTTAATATCACAAGAACATAACTGGACAAAACAAGAAAACTAGGGTTGCAAATAAGCGTGGAAAAAAACAAATATATAGTCACAGATGGAATGCAAAATTTTCATAATATCGGAAATTCTGTCGTAAGTGATAAAATTTATGAATGGCCTGAATGGGTGAAAAACGACCCGCGTATAAAATACTTACTGGTATACCCAGTGGGAAAATACCATTGGGTAGATCAAGGGATAGATGGGAGGACAATACTAGGAAGGATATTAAGGAAATGGGATATGATGATCGCGAATAATGGGATCGCGCTTAGGAACAGAAAAACTAACGGGATTTTTTATATACGGCAATGAGCTATCGAGCTCCTAACGCCACCTAATAATAATATTACTCTATATAACATGTCTTCTCTTTTTTTTCAGCTTGGCAATATGAAGGCACGCACAAGCATACATATATACAACGCATAGTAAAAAAGAGTAGGAAGGCTACGATGCACCGCACAAAATAGAGACCGCGATATTAGGAAACACAGTATACTTTAATCTACCTCATTATTTCGCAGGCTAAATCCAATAGATTCATATGTATGTCTTTTTTTAATGCGGTACGTCATTTTCGTTTTATCGACTGCGATTTATCGGATTTCAATCATAACGATCCTAATGATGTTTTCACGTGAAAAATTACAATAAACACTCAGTATTCAATGTAAAAATAAAAATATAGAAAATTATGATTGGGAATTAAGCAGACAGCAAAAAAGTTGAAAAAATAAACTACTCATTTTAAAAATATAATTTTTAAAGTCTTAAAAAAGCACAACTTCGCCTACATGATCGTGAGGGTCATGTTGCCGGTCCAAAGCCCGGGTAAAGGAGGAGGGTTGTTAGGTTAGGTTAGCTACCTGCCTGACGTAAAATAAAGCTCAAGCTCGAAGAAACCACAACGCGCCTCGGAATAGGACGGATACAATGATGACGACCCATGCTAGAAAACGGATAACGAATTGGAAAAGAAAAAAAATTAACAGGATTGCCTCTTGGAATGTAAAATCCCTTAATAACAAGAACAAGAAATTCTAAAAGAACTTGAAAATCAGAAAATAGACATTGCTGCACTCCAAGAAACGAAGAAGAAAAACAAGGGCCAAAGAATATACGGTGAATATATTGTGATATACAGCGGCGTAGAAAAGAGCGAACGAGCTAAGGAGGGTGTCGCCATTGCCTTACATAAAAGATACATCAACCAGATCGAAAGATGTAAACACATATCATCACGAATTGTACTGCTCGAGTTGCTGACAGATTTGTCCCCACTAAATATCTTGTCCATTTATGCACCAGACGAAAATAAAGCTAAGCAGAAACGTGAAGACTTCTACAAAGAACTTGAGCGTATCATTGAATCACTACCCCCGAAGGAACGAGTAGTAATATTAGGGGACTTTAACGCTCGCATTGGTCACCAACCGATCCCCGGCATAATGCAGAGATTCAATGAGCAAACACTGAATGAGAACGGAAAACTCATGATAGACTTCTGCTCCCTAAATGGATTTAGAATCACAAACACATTTTTCAACTTTAAAGAGCAACACAAGTACACTTTTAGCAACACACAGGGTCAACGCTCAACCATTGATTATATTTTAACCAATAGTTATATACCATCATCTGAAATCTTGCATGTGAGAATACTTAACTCAGCCGACGTTGGAAGCGACCACAGTCTACTTCTTGGTAAATTTAGAATCAAATGCCACCACAAAAGAAAAGATCAAAGTCACGTAACAAACGAAGAAAGAGTAAAGATAGATACCTTCTTGGATACAACAACACGAGAATTATAGAAAAGACGTTTAAGAGAAAAAATCGAACTAAACCCAGCTGATAATCGTGACGAAGAAAACTCTATATTGCTGAAACTAAAAACAAACATAAAAATCGCGGCCATAGAGGCATTGGGAACCAAGAAATGTAAAAAACGAGGCGTCGTAAAAAATAAAATTCCATGGTTCTGCGAAGAGATAAAAGAACAATGTAAGAAGAAAAAACAAGCCTACCTTAAATATCTTACAACTAGAACTGCCGAGTATTACAACGCATACAAAAACATCAGGAACGAAACTGGTACGCTAGTTAGAAGAATGAAGGACATTCACTGGGAAAAGTTCTCAAAACAACTAGAGAAGGACTTTTACGGTCTCCAAAAACAAATGTGGAGATTCATTAGAAACCAGAAGAAAGAAATTGCGGAATTAATACCAGTAAGCCAAATTGATAAGGAAACATGGACCGCATATCTAAGAGACCTATACAAGGATGACCAACCTAACACAACACAAGGTGTCCCAGATATCATGATAAATAATAACATCTCTATCGACGAAGCTGACATGAGAAAAGCACTATATGGATTGAAAAACAGGAAGAGCCCTGGTCAAGACGGCATCGCAAATGAACTCCTCAAATACGGTGGAGAAAGATTGGTTCAGGAGTTGACTATTCTCACACAAAGGATCCTCGAACAAAAAAAAATTCTGGACGAATGGAGAACAAGCATAATGATTTTACTCTTTAAAAAAGAAGATAAAAAACAGGCCAGGAACTGTAAAGGAATAAATCTGCTATGCACTACCTTGAAATTAGTCACCAAAGTAATCTCAAATCTTATCAGTGAAAGGATAACACTAGCTTACGAGCAACAAGGGTTCAGACCTGGACGATCATGTACAGATGCAGCATTCGTCGTCAGACAAATAACAAAAAAGTCGATAGAATATCACTATTCTTACCAGGACCGGTCAAATGACCGTTTTTAAATTTTCATTTGGAATTTCCTACATTCAACGTATGTGAATCGCCTTTAAACTTTACCACTTTTCCTCATATATATGTATGATATATTTTTCAATATTCACTTATTTTTCTATTGTTTATTTTCCGAGAAAAATTTGTAGTCTGTCTTACCTACCACGACCGGTCATTTGACCGGTAGTACGATTTATACATTTATGTAAGAGTTTCTCTCTAAGACTCAATGCCAAAACTATAAAGTCGTTACAAACGAAAGGTAATTTAGTTATGACACATTTTATCCGATAAGTGCCTTCCAGAAAATGGTTTACGGCACTTCCAAGTGTTTACAGTTCTCACTCGACTATCGGGCTAGCGGTGTTTATTTGCTTGATTGATATCCGATACGGTCAAGATCCTCGAATGTTCTACGCCATCTCATCTACTATGACGTAAAATAAATAAACTTGTAACTGAAGGAAGTGTATAGACGTCTTCTCACGAATTCAAATCAGTATAGTCTTGCGACACGAACAGAGTGCATCGAACGTGAAAGTCACAAAGAGCATACTTGGCAGTCTTTTATTATTATTTTGTAATATTTTATATCGTATTACGTGTTATAAGTGCCATTTTCAAAATAGTGAACAAGACTAACAATACTTCGCAGTAAGTTTCACATTTTATCTTTTATTCTTTTTTTATCTATTTTGATTTACATTTTCATATTTTAGTTTTTATTTTTGTAGAATATTTGACCCCAAAATGGCAAGACGTTTGAGGAGTGCGAATGTATTATTAGAGAGAATAAATGATATCGATGCAGAATGTTCTGAAGATGATCAGGAAATTCTGGATATGTAAAATAACAATACGGAAAATTATGATCCACTTGAAACAGATTCGAACACCGATGAGAACGAAGAGAATATTTCGAACGTACGTAGACGACGAAAGAGAAGGAGATTCTTAGTTAGTTCCGATAGTGAGAATGAGGAAGAAGTAAGCGAAATTGCGATGGACGGAACTGTTTGGCACGAAGTAAAAATAGGGTCTAATCCTGGAAGAGCACCTGGTCATAATATTTTTAGGGAAACATCAGGCCCGACTGGGTACAGTAAACGTAATATTATGAAAGGCGAAGTTAGGACGGCATTTTCTGTGATAATTGATAAGAATATAATCGTACTTATAAGAAAGTGCACAGAGGCAGAGGCATTTAGAGTGTTGGGATATAAATGGGAACTATCTACTGCAAAGTTATATGCATTTTTTGCAATTCTGTATGCACGCGGCGCATATGAGGCTAAGAATATAGATATAGCACTTCTATGGAATAAAAAGTGGGGCCCGCCTTTTTTCTCAAATACTATGAGTAGACATGACTTTACGGAGATTATGAAATTTATTCGATTTGACGACAGAAATCAACGAAACGAACGGTTACAAACCGATAAATTTGCTATGATTTCCGAAGTTTGGTACAAGTTTATTGACAACAGTCAGAATTGTTATAAACCAGGACCATATATTACTATTGACGAACAATTGTTTCCAACGAAAGCAAGGTGTAGATTTACTCAATACAAGCCCAATAAACCGGACAAATTTGGTATAAAATTCTGGTTAGCATCCGATGTGCGTAGCAAATATATAATAAACGGCTTTCCATATTTGGGAAAAGATGAAAGTAGAGAACCCTCAGTTCCTCTTGTAGAGTTTGTAACTATGAAATTAGCAAAACCGTATGTAGGATGTGGAAGAAATATAACCACGGACAACTTTTTTACAAGCCTACCTTTAGCAACAAAACTTTTAGCAAAAAAAACTACGATTGTTGGGACAATTAGAGCAAATAGAAAAGAGCTACCAAGACTGGCAAAACTGAAAAATGACGACATGGCACTTTTTTCAACCAAACTCTATCGCTCAAATAATTGTATGTTGACAGTTTACAAAGCCAAACCAAGAAAGAAAGTTCTAATTCTCAGTTCAATGCACAACTCCGTACAAATTGAAAAAAATGACACCCGAACACCGGAGACAATTCAATTATATAATAGCACCAAGTTTCGCGTAGATGTGACCGACCAAATGGCCAGAAATTATTCGGTAAAATCTAAATCTCGGAGATGGCCTTTGCAAGTATTTTTTAATATCTTGGATTTAGCCGGGATAAATGCATGGGTGTTATATAAAGAAACTACGGGAGGAGAAATTACAAGACAGGAATTTCTATTTTAATTGGCAGAAGAACTTGCCATCGAATACCAACAAGAGCTCGGCAAAAAAAATCAACCAATACCCATAGCAAGTACAAGTACAGGTTCTCGTGAACGGAAAACATGTCAGATAAGGTATTGTAAAGATAATAAGACGAACAAAATCTGTCTAAAATGTAAAAAGTACGTATGCGGAAAATGTACAGTTGAGAAGCCCATTTGTAAAAAATGCGAGGAAAACGAATAAAATGTAGATTATGTACTCTTGAATAAAAGAAAATATATTTTTATACTAGTAAGCTGGCCATTGGTCTGCATTCAATATTGAAAAATATAAGTTGTGAAAGACCGGTCATTTGACCAGCCGCGGTAGGAATAGGTATACGTGAAGTGTCGGTAGGAATAGTGATATAATAAACCGGCGTTCTTCTGCTATATAGACCTAAAAAAAGCGTTCGAAAGGATAGGACTAACTGATGTAGTTTATCTCCTCTATAACAGACAAATACCAAACAACATCATAAAAACAATAGAAGATATATACCAGAACAACAACATACAGGCAAAGATAGATAACGAACTAACAGAACCCATAACACTGGAAAGAGGCATTAGAACGGGTGACTCATTGAGCCCGCTACTATTCAATATTATCATGGATAAAATTATAAAAAAAGTCTGTAGACAGAAAGGTTATGGGATGGGAGATAAAGAACTGAAAATCATGCATATTTTCAGAAGACGCAGTTTTAATAGCGAAAAATAAAGACGATCTGCAGAGACTTCTACATGAGTACAACACAATGGCTCAATCTCATGGGATGTTAATATCTACATCCAATACTAAGTGAATGACCACATCCAAGATACCCCTTAGATGTAAATTGGTGGTTGATGGGAGCATTATACAACAAGTGATGAAGTTTGACTACTTAGGTATAGAAATTTCCAGCTTTGGTTAAATAGAAACGGAAGTAAGAACACAAGTGGTTAAGGCAACAAGAGCTGCGGCACAACTCAATGACACTATATTCCGCAACAAACATCTCAGAATAGACACAAAAAGCCGTATTTACAAGGCCACTATAAGACCCATACTAACATATGCGGCGGAAATAAGACCCGAGACATCTAAAACCCGCCAGATGATGAAGACAGCGAAAATTAAAATAATCCGGAGAATAACCGGAAAATCTCTATGGGATAGACAAAGAAGTGAAGCCCTCAGAAGAACATGCCAAATCGACAACATCAATGATTGGGTATTGGGGAGGAAAATTCAGTGGAACGATCACATAACCCGAATGACAGGGGACCGAATTGTGAAGATCGCTAGGGATAGATCACCACTAGGAAAACGAAGCCCAGGAAGACCACGAAAACGATGGGCGGACGATATACCTAGAAGAAGCGAGTTGCGATGAAGAACAGGCAATATGCCTATCTGGACGCAGGAAGAAGAAGAAGAAGAAAAGCACATTTTTTATACATCGTTTGTTTAATTGCAGTTCGAACAAGGACGAGACAAATTTGTTTTTTATCAACAAATTTTTGCATTCTTTAATATAATGGGTACCTGAACCATTAACACACTTATATTAGCGATTGAAATACTTCTTAGTGTAACCGTTCTCTGGGCACCTTTAACATTAAACAATTTTTTTTTTTTATAGCTGGTTCAATTTTAACTGTAGTATTATTTAGGTAGCATATAATAATTTCTTTATTTTCCCAGCTTTACAGCAATGTATATTGACTTGGTTTACATTTTGTTCCTTACTTACATTTATTCCTTAATCTAACACATTCCTAAACATAACAAACTCCTCCTTATCTCTATCTTAGTATTTCTTGTACTTTCCCTTATCCTACTTTCTCCAATTCATACCCTTTGATTTTGTTATTTACTAGCCTCCTTCCATTGATTGTCCACACTCCTTAGCTATCCCTCTAACCTTTCGTTCTTTTTACCCTCTAGTATCTTCTCTTTCTTCAATTCTTTTCTCTTTACTTTCTGGCATTTCTCTATGAGGTGTTTCAGTGTTCCAGTTTCTGTGCTGCTCAGTGAGCATCTTTTTTCCTTTGTTCTAGCCAATACCTGTTGTTCTCCTCTATATTTCCGCACCTCGCCCTCGCTAATAGCTTCCTCCTCTCGTTTTTGTAAGATATTCTGGTTTCGTAGCCGTCCTTATCTGCGCATATATCGGATTATATCTCGTTTCCTTTATTTTGTTATTTTGTATCTGTCCCTTTTCTCTCTATTCCTCTCTTCCAACAGCCCATTTACGTCTATCTCTTGCTGTCTCAACTGCTCTATTCCTAACTAGCTGTACCCGTTTTCTTTTGAGGAAATCCTCTAACTCCTTACTGGTTTTGGTTTTACAAATTTCTTTCTCTTTCTTCTTCAAACTCTATTTGACCAGTGTCCTACCCTTCGCTTTTCATACTCCATCTTCGAATCTTAACGCACGTTGTCCAGCTCCTATTCTAATCTTATCTCTCTTTGTTTCTTGAGAATTATATATCCTGGCGTGTAATAATCTATCCCAAAACACCAGCGAATGTACTTCTGCTGTACTCTCTCCAGTTCAGTCCTTTCCGCCCAATCGAAGAGCTCTACTCCCAAGGGCATCACTTCTTTAACCAGGCTATCAGACATCATTATTCTTCATTTAAATTCGTCCCTGAACTTCTTTTCTCCGATGACCCAGACTTGTCTTACCACTACATTTGCTTTTTCCGTTCTCTCTCTCTCTCTCTCTTTCTCTCACATGGCTCGTCATGCTCCCGTTCCTTTGTAAACATACTCCTAAATATATAAACTTTTCACCCTTTCTATTGCCTTTCCTTTACATTCCCAGCCTTTTTTCTTCTTCTTTCTTCTGCCCTTCCCAAAGATGAGCATCTTCATCTTTTCTGCGTTTAACTAGAGCCCTTTCCTGTCTAAATACCTCTCTAATTTTTTTACCATAGATTTTATTTCTTTTTATTTGTCCGCAACCAATACCATGTATTCTGCATATGCCAGCGACAAGAATTTTTCCATTCCTACAACCAGCACTCCGTCTTGCTTTATCCTCAGCACTTCTTCCAGATCCGCTATGCAGACAGTAAGAAACGTAGGACTCAGAGAACACCCCTGTCTGACTCCTTTCTTCGTCCAAAATCTTCCTGTTTCTCCTTCATTTGTTCTTATTACGTTTACCGTCTCTTCATATATTTCTTTCGTTCTCTCTATTAGACCTTTCCTTACACCCCTATCCTCCATTGCCTCCCACAACTTGTTTCCTCTCACCTTGTCAAATGCTGCCTTCAGATCTATAAAGAGCGCGTAAACTTTTCCGGCTCTCTTGTTAAGCTCCCTCTCCACCACGTGCCGCAGCACGTAGACGTTGTCATTCATACCCATTCCTCTTCGAAATCCCGCTCGTGTATCCGGCAGTATTCTTTGCTCTTCTATTTGCTCCTTTATTCTTTTATTTAATATAGCTGCATATACCTTGTACGCTGTTTCCAGTAGCGTTATCCCTCTGTAATTTTTCACATCTTCTACATCTCTTTTTTTAAATATAAGCACTGTAATTCCATTTCACTACTTGCTTGGGAATCCTTCGATTTTCCATACTTCTTTTAGGATCTCTTTCAATTTTTTCCGTGTTGTTATTTCACAGAACTTCAAAGCTTCGCTCGGGATGCCGTTTTGTCCTACTACCTTCTTCCTCTTCAGCATCGCCAATTGTCATTCTATTTCTTCGTCTTTTAGGTCCTCCTCATCTCCTTCCTTTTCTAGAAGTTCCCATTTTGTTGTCTCACTAGGGGACCTTACACTGAGGCCGACACGGATTTTAACGAGCTTTGATATATTAGTAGTATAATTTGAGGTTGTTATCGTGGTAAAGTATTTTTCCATAACGCTCAACCATTTTTGAGAAAAAAGCTTTTGAAGTTTCGGATTTTGTTACATACATATTTATATTATCTTAAATTCAACCGTCTTTCAAGTGACGCACTAGCGTATCTAGTAGCGTTCTCGCTTTTCGTGCCGCTAGTAAGTGTTCGATCCTTCATGGGGGAATTTATTTTTAATAATTGTTTTCTGTCTGTTTTTAAATTTTTTTTTCATATTTTTAAATTTTTAAATATATACAAGAGAGAAAAAATTAATTATTACAAAAAAATTAGAAATAATAAATTTTTTCACATCTTGCGAAAATAATAAAGGAAAAGTTTATCTTTGAATTACAGTTAATATTTTATTTTTTAACAGGTATATAAAAATAGATAAATTTTTAATAAACTAACAAATAACAATCGTATATATTCTAATCATTACAAAGTTCATGTATAATTTTTTTATATCTATGAATCTTAAAATTTATTGTACATTTATTATTATTTATTAAACGCAGGTTCCAGAGTGATAGTTTTCGTAAAATCATTCAAAACAATAAATTTTTTCTCATCTAGCATAATTAATAAAAGATGACTTGTTACATGAACAAATACTTTTTAAAAGGTTTGTTGAAAAACAAACCTAATTAACGTTTAAAAATATTTCTCTTTCATTTGGTTTTAATAACTTCAAAGCGTACCATGCATATCGAATCATTTTATGAAAAATTTTTGATGACAATTGATGATGGACTATTGATTGTATCTTGATACAATCTTCACGAGAGATAAATCTTCATTTATCTATTTTCATATACCTGTTAAAAAATAAAATATTAACTTTAGTTCAAGGATAAACTTTTCTTCTATTATTTTCGCGAGATTGGAAAAAATTTATTATTTCTAATTTTTTTGTAATAAATAATTTTTTCTTTCCTGTATATATTTAAAAATTAAAAAATATGAAAACAGACAGAAAAAAGTTATTAAAAAAAATTGTCCCCATGAATGATCGAACACTAACTAGCAGTGCGACAAACAAGAACGCTACTTGATACGCTAGCGCGCCACTTGAAAAACGGTCGAATTTAAGATAATATAAACATGTATGTAACAAAATCAAAAATTTCAGAAGCTTTTTTCACAAAAATGGTTGAGCGTTATGGCAAAATACTTTACCACGATAACAACCTCAAAGTATACTACTAATATACAAAAGCTCGTTAAAATCCGAGGGTATCCCAGTTTAAGGTCCCTTTGTCAGACTTTTCTTCCTTTCCTCCTAAAAGTTCACATAAGTGTCCCCTCCATTCCTCATTCGTTATTTTCTCTCATATAGTTTCTCTCCTTTTCCTCCCTTATTAATATTCTTCCAAATCTTTGCTTCCGTCTTCGCGTTTCTTATTTATTCCATTTCTTCTTTTTTCCTCCTTTTTTGTTTCTCTATGCATAACTTCTTTTGTTCTGCTTTTCCTTCCTAATACTCCTTCCTCTCTAATACACATCTCTTCAACATTTTATACAGTTTCTTCAGCTTCCTTTTCTTTCTTGTGCATTCTATGTCTTTTAAAATCTTCTCTCCTAATTCTCTTTTTCTCTGTCAAATTATTTCTCTTACCGTGCATTATCTTATTCCTACTTGTAATTCTTTCCAGCTGTTCTTTAACCTTTCTTTGGTGAATTCTTTGTTTCTGGTACTTTCCTTAATGTTTGTTATCTTCTCTTTGCTCTAGTTTATAATCACTGTCGTGGTTACTATCTTTTCTTTCTTCTTTCTATATTTTTTATCTATATCAATTTGTAGACTGAAGGGAAGGTTGTCTGATTCCGTCCTTCCCTCGACTCTAAATCTCTTTATCTTGTTCCATCCTGCTGTGTTCAGTAAGACGTAGTCAATCACCGTAGCTCCGCCACCTCTCACGTAGGTACATTCTCCTTCCCTATTCATCGCCCTCTACATTACCATTCGCTATATGCCATCTTCTTTCCTCCGTTAATCTTATTAGATGCTCTCCTTCTGCGTTTTTTTTATTGTCCTTTGATTTCCGTCCTTCTTCCTGTTTACCGTCGCATATTTATTCTTTCGTTCATAGTATTTCTCTTTCTTCTTCCTTTGATATCATTCTGTTCATTTTTTCTTCTGTTTCTTTCATCTCTTCTCTGTTTTATACTGTCAGTACGGTCCATGTGTCATTCTCTTTTCTCATATTCCTTTTCACTACTCCTTTTAGCTTTATCATCTTCTCTTTCACGTTCAACTCTTTCCTTATTCCCGTGATGATCACCTCCTTAGCTCTTCCTTTTTTCTTCTCATTTTTCGCGTATTAGCAACTCCAGTTGTATTTCTTTGGTAGCCTATTCTTGATTTTTTCTCAGCTTTCTTCCTCGAATAACGTTTCTATTAGACCTAGCCCATCGAAGTTCCGTACGTACTCTCAGAAATTTCTATCCTTATTCGTTATTTCCGCTACGTTCCAGAACAGAACTCTTCCCCCCTGCTTCTTCTCGTTTGCCTTTTTTACTTATCTTTCACTGCTGTTCCGCTGGTTCTTTACCAAAAATTCGGCTTCTCCGAGAACTCTCCCTTAATCTCCTGCCAGAAAATCTATTTATCGATTACCCTTATTTTTTAAAACCCTATTCTTACCCTGCTCCCTTTTCTCACTTCCTCCTTTGCTGTTTCTACTAGGTATCTTTGGATATCTCTTTCCTCACTTATCAGGTCGTTATCTATGTATATCGAGCTTCCTTTGACTTTGCTTTTGTTTTTCATTACTTCTTGCTTTGACTCCCAGTTATTTAGGACTGTCAGGATTATCTTTCTTTCTCCTTCTATTACTCTTGCCCACTTACTTTCCTCTTCTCTCCTAATCCAAGGTTGCTTATTAACAGCCGGTCTACCTGTTTTTTCCAGTCTTCTTTCCTTACATTTGCATTTCCTATTACAACGTTATTTCTATTTTCAAGCTTGACTTGCTCGTCGATTATATTTTTCATTTTTCTTATCTCCGCTCCTATTCTTTTCTCTGTTACTTACCCTATTTTTTCTTCCATCTTTCTTAATTTTTGTTGCAGATTTGGCTCGTTTCCTCTTCTTCTTCTTTCCTTTAATTGACTGATTCTTTCTTCGATTTCTCGCCAGTTTACCTTCCACTCCTCTTTTTCCCTTTTCCGATTTCTTTCACATTCCTGTAACGCCTTCTGGAGCTCTTTGATTCCTTTCTGGCTTTTGTTACTCACCCTGTCCACAGCCTGCCTAAAATTTCTAACTTCCTCCGTCAGCAGACTAATCGATACGCTGAGTCCTCTCAGCAATTGCTCCTTCGTTTACTCTATCTCTTTATTCTTTGCATTTTCCTTTCTCTTTCCTATATTTAAATACTGCTCTATTGCATTTCTTGT
The DNA here is from genome assembly GCF_010416935.1 of Polistes fuscatus. Taxonomy (NCBI): domain Eukaryota; kingdom Metazoa; phylum Arthropoda; class Insecta; order Hymenoptera; family Vespidae; genus Polistes; species Polistes fuscatus. The sequence continues at coordinate 95,078 of NW_025113130.1, forward strand.
CTCCTGCCTTATCGTTCTTTCTTCGTTAGTTGGTCTTTATCTCCTCGTTTTCTTAACTTCAAACCTTGCTTCTGTTTTATAGTCTATGTCGTTCCCTACCTTATCGACCTCGTTGTTTCTGCTTCCGTTCTTTGTTCCTTCCATTTCCTACGTTCGCTTAACCAAACCTCATTTCTTCCCGGATTTTTAGTTTTCTCTTTTCTTTTCTTCTGCCTGTTTTATTTCTACACTCTTATTTCCTCTATCTCATCTTTTGCTCCCGCTTCTTTTAAGCCCACTATCATCTCTCTTCTTTTCCTATTGCTTCCTAATTTTCTATACAAAGTTCGTACTCCCACTGACGTTAACCGCTTCAAACACTCCCTCCACCTAAGTCCTTTTAAGTGGCTTATATTAAGTATTGTATTATTGTCAGGTTTTTTTTTCAAGTACATATAAATCATATAGAAAGCGGAGAATTATATGTTTTTATTAAATATATGTAAGAATTTACGTATAGAGATATATATTTATAATGGTAATAATAAAGTAGTATTTATTAATAAATACTCAACAAGGTATAATGTTTTTAAGAGATAGAATATTAAGTATCTATAATCTAAACTAATGCTACGATTTACTAAGTGTAACTCTCTACGTCCGCAAACAACCACAAGGAACACCCGAATCCGACTCGTCGTCGCCTATCGTAATCCTTCGCCGTTCCCCGTTGTCTTCTGTACCTCCCGTCACACTTTTCCCTTGTCGTCTCAATCAAAAACTACCACAGAACGCACCACCAGTCCCTTCCGTCGCCTACTTATACCCTACATCCCCTCCATCGTCTTCCGTTGTTTCTTCGTCATTCCTTCTGGAAACTTCCCGATCATTCCACACCACGCACAAAGGCTTTTCCGGTATTTCACATTATCGAGAACGTTTGAGAGACTTCGATGTAGCTACACAAAGGCGACAAGTTTAGATGATGTAACCCTAAACCTAAACAAATATCCTAAACTAACACAACGGTCCCTTTCTTTATCCTCGCCCGATGCGTTCTTTTATTCCTTTCTCACACTCATACCATTACACATTCATATCTATACTTTTAAAATAATTCAAAACCCCACATATATTTATTACTCGATACCCAAGCTTTACGAGTAAATCCATTAGATATCAGAAGCAACAGAGTAATGAACGTTTCTTAGAAATACACGTAACAAATGTTCTTGTTTTATATGAAACGTATCAAAACTACAATTAGATGATTGTAATAATTTACAATTACGATTACGTTATCTATATAGGTTAGCAAAGGTGGAGGTACCTGTGACGATTTTTTATTTTTAGGGATATCTTTATTCTTACTTGAAATTAAAATAAAAAATCTTTTAGCAGTGGAAACTACTCGTAGTGTTCATTGATTGCTGTCATCTTCTTCTCTTGGCCTTTTTTCGTTGAAGGTCTAGTTACACGTCTGGGAGAAGTAACTATTTGCTAAAGCGGAAACAAATTAAATGTTTGCATACTTTGATCAAGGATATGCGATAGACTTACTAGGTGTTTTATTCTCTCCGCTAAAGCAATGACTCGACTAAGAACTTTGTGATGTTTTAGACAACTAATGGAGTCTGCAATGTCAAATTATTGTCGGTTTGCTTCTTAGCTTTTTTATGAAACTGTTTGAGAGATTGTATAAGATTAATAACTATTATAAAAGTTAAAAACATTAATTCGTTGTTTATTTACTTTTCCATAAGGTTTCTGTCTTTACTTGAAATTTTACCTTAAATACGAGTCTGGAAGCAACAAAAGACTGGCCAGATCCCATTTACCACTATGTGCCCAAAATGTTCAGTAATTCCGATTAGATTTCAGATTGTTTGCCCTACGATTTTTTTAATATTTTAAAATATTACGAAAGATCACAAAGAAGAAATTGGTTTTTCTGATGTTTATGTGCTTTGTAGGTGTTTTTTCTTGAATCAGCACCGTTGTAGAAGAACTGCATCGGTTTAAATATCTTATCTTTTATCTATGTTATTCCCTCTGCTTATTGATCTCTATATCCTAAATATTTTTTACAACAATCTTAGTTACAGGTGTTCGACGTAAAAGAGTTTATTATTTATAGATGAGAGAGCAATTTTTAAGGAAATATTAAGTAAAAGCTTTCGCAGCGCCATTCTACCTAGAATCCTAATCTTGTATTGCGTATACAAGTAAATACACATGCATACACACACACTTTAACATTATAAGCTCATATTATTGCATCAAAACTCTTAAAATGTAGAGAATAGAGAACGAGTCCTAAAGTCTTACATTTACTTGGTATACATGAGTTTTATTTATATAGTTCTTTCTAATAGCTTTTTTTTAATTTCAGATTATCCGAATCATTAGAAAAAAATTTTAATTTTATAATTTTGGTACAATTGACCGGAGGTATCATGCAACTTATTCTTGTTGGCTATGACGCTCTTATCGTAAGTTTTAATTAAAAAAAAATAAAAAGTTTTCAAAAATTAAAACAACGTTTCAATAATAAAAATTATTTAGTAAAAAAATCATTAAAAGTTTAATAATACCAGATATTATAGTCTTTTTCGTCTGTTTTTTCAGAGTTTAGCTGATGGAGAAATAATGATGATATTTCCATTTCTTATGATTTCTTCTGTAATTTCTTGCGCACTTTTAATCTATTGTTATATGGGAGAGTGTCTTATAAAAGAAGTAATTTTAGCTGTGTTTTTTTAAAATAAAATATCAGTGTAAAACATATGTTCATTAGTAACATAGTAAATTATTTTCAGAGTATTGTATTTGGTGAGGCACTTTATCTTTGTGAATGGTACAATATTTCTAAAAAAGAAAAACAGTTAATGCATATTTGTATGATACGATCAACTAAACAGATGAGTTTAACTTCAGGAAAATTTGTGATTGTATCGCTTACTACTTATACTGAAGTAAGTATTATTCTAAATAATTACTAAAAATATGTCAGTACAGAGTTTGTACGCTATTACTAGTGATGAACGACCGTTGCTTTGATCGGCACTCTAGTGTTTTTTATTATCATTTGAAAATGCCGTCACGTGTAAATATCGAGAGTTGTTTATTTGTTTGGAATAAAAATAGGATAAATATTAGGTTTAGTCATAAGTAACTTCCGACGCAGCTATGTAAAATCTATTATTCGATTTTACCAGCTATGAGTTACCATGACAACGAGTTTTTGTTTTCATTATTTAAACGGTTTCCGTTAGTCATTTTTTCAACAACTTTGCATGATACATGTTAAAAAAAACTGCTTCTGTATCCTCTGAAATCGAAAGCCGAAAAGTAAATATTCGTGATGTGATGCTTTGGGAATTTAAACAAGGCAATAGTTCAAAGGCGACAGCCAAAAAATATGCAGAGTGTATGGTGAAGGATTGATAACTGATCGTGCAGTTAGAAATTGGTTGGTAAAATTTCGTTCTGGAGATATGACTTTAAAAGAAGAACCGAGGGCGGGACGTCTTTCCGACTTCGACGACAACTTTTTAAAGGCAGTATTAAAGCAAAATCCACGTCAATCGACAAAATGTATAACAGAAAAGTTGAATACATCGCAATCAACCGTTATCCGCTACCTGGAGAAATTAGAGAAAGTCAGCAAGTATGGGTACCTTACAATTTCAGTGAACAGAATAAAGAAAATCGCATGTCGATCGCAACAAGTCTGCTCTCACGGGTAAAAATGGAGCCTTCTTTAAACAGGATTAAAACAGGCGAGGAAAAATGGGTAACCTACGAGAATATAGTCCGCAAAAGACAGTGGCTTTATATGGATGAACCACCCCTATCAGATCCGAAAGCAAACATCTATTGCAAAAAAATTTTATAGTGTGTATGGTGGGATTGTCTAGGCCACGAGTTGTTGAGGCCAAATTTAACGATTACTGCGGATAGTTATGTTCAGCAGCTGCAAAGAGTGAAAGAAAAACTCCGTGAAAAACGTCATGCACTCGTCAATCGCAAAAATGTCGCACTTCTGCACGACAATGCGCGACCACATACAGCAAATATGACTCAAGAAAAAATTCTCGTGCTTGAATGGTCTGTTTTACCACATCCTTCTTACTCCCAGGAAGACTTACTCCCAGAAAAGGCAGTACCTTTTCTGTTCCCTACAAAATTTTTTGAATTGAAAAACTTGTAATTCTGAAGAGCAAATCACGCAGACTGTCGAAAACTTCATCCAGTCCAAACAAGCTACATTTTACAAGGAAAGAATTTATAAACTGCCAGGAAGATGGGAGAAGGTTATAGATAACAGAGGTGAATACGTAATAAATTAATGTAATTTTTTTATTTATTACGAGCAAAATAAATATCTGATAAAGCAACGGAAGTTACTTATGACTCGACCTAATAAATCAGATATATTTTTGAGCCCAGCCAGTACTAAAGAGTACACTTTATTTATCTCGTAATGGAAAATTCTTGCTGCATAAAAACCCTAGTTGTATTATATACACATATGAATCCTTACAACGACGATGAATGTTTTACAGCAAGGTTGCCTATCGGCAGTTGTCGTGTAATGAGATGTGTAAGGAAAAGGCAGAATAAATTCTGACCACGTGTAGGACTGCCTTTGTCCTTTGTCGCTCGTAGTACTTCGATGATGTAATCGTTGCGAATGACTGTAGTTCTCTTCGATGTAATCCCTCGCAGATCTCGTGATAAAATAGAATGAGGCTCAAGAAACCGCAGACTTTGTAGGAAAAAGCGATGCAACGCGCGGACCAATTGCCGAAAAGACAAGTCCATAGCTTTTGATGCATATGATTGGCGTAATAGATTTAGTGGGAGAACGCTTGCTAGAAGAACGGAACCCTTACAAAGGGATCTCGGCGCTCCTTGGTTTTACCGCAGAACTACGATGCCTTCCTGTCGCGGGTGTCGTCGCGCTTCGGCAGGTCTCGACACGTCTCGAAACGCTTCGATGTTCGACTCATTCACTCGTTTGTGTAGGATACGCAACAACTAGCAAATGTTACTTTTGTATATTGTAGATATTAGGTCTACAATTTTGTTTCAGCCGTTTTCCTATATACAGCTGTATCGCTAAATAGTGATTGTAATTAATAAATCACAGATATTAAATAACAAGCTTAGGTAAACTACATAATCCCATTAATACATTAGTAGATTTATGTTACAATTATAAGTTATTCTCGATTTAAAATATCAGTTTACGACCAACATTCTCGTCATTTGTGGAAGGTTTTTATTTTCTTGCTTCAATATTAAGAAATTTATAGCCAAAATATATGTGCAAATAATTATGAAAGTAGTCCAAGTCATATGTCTCTTGTTTCGAGAAATTTGAAAGATTACATTTGAAAACTGAATGTTTACCATATGTAATGGTCACAAGTATTTATAATGTAACCTCTATTAAAGAAAGATTGTGTGATTATATACATATCTTTTTTTGAATGCATTAAGAAAGATTATTTTAAAGTCGAAGACCAGTATGGCGGAGAATGAGGTAAGCTTTTTGAAAATGCAGAATTGAAGACATTATTTAAAGAAGACTTTTCCTAATAATATCAAGCGATTTTTATCAGACACAATAATTGCGATTCAGCTTAACATTGAAAGACAAACGGCTTCAATAAAACGAGAGACACAATAAAGTGATTTTGCAGCATGACAAATTTTGACCCAATGATGCAAAAGTGGAAAAGACATACTTGAAAATTTTTAAATGGTAAATCTCACCTCACTCCCTTCTGCATTCTTAGGAAACTGCTCTTTCCGTCTATAAGTTTTAATGATCACCAGCAAACCACCTAGCTGTATTTACGCATATTTCTCCAACATAATCTCCTCTAGTGATTGTAATAAGCTAATGATGAGGAAAATGAAAAGGTAAATTAAAAAAGAAATAAAAAACGCGGTAGAGCTAATAAATAGTGTAATACTTTTTTTTTGTCAGTTAAATCCATACGGCATAAAAACTCTTGTTTTTAAATTGATTATAATAATGTATGATGTCCCACAAAAGATTAGAAACCTAGCTCACCTCTTGCTAGCTTCCTTCGTATATAGATACATTAAGAAATCTCATCTATCGCTTATCTGTAAAAGGGTAAAGAGTTTTTGTACACTCTGCTACTCTTTCTCGTTCGACTGCCGCTTTCGTGGTGATACCTTCTCGTTTGATTATGAAAGTATAAAAGATATTTATATTTCGCTTATTTCGCTTTTAGCACGTATGGCTTCTTCGTCACTTTCTTTGTAGGTTCTTCGATGGTTGTCTCAAAGGTGTCGTAGACGGCCAGTAGAAGAATAGAAGGAATGTCTTTTCTAAAAGGTCCAGCAGTGCGTATGTAGTAGGGATCTGAATAGTGGGAGTGCGAACGTTAGCGCTTCAAAGCTTCCTGGAGGTGCAAGGCGTGAATTTATTCCTAACTGTGAAGCGCATTACGAATACAGGTTAACCTTCCATGAGCCCAATTTTTGTTATAAATAAAAAAAACTGGTGTGTGTACTTATGTACGCACGTAAGTGGTTTTTCTTCTTTTTCGTACAAAAACAAATATAACCTTAATAACCTCAAAAATAACTGTAAAAAATAACTTCAGAAAAAATAAAATAAATTAAAAAAAAGAAATTTATCAATATTATTATTATTATTATTAATAATATCATCATCAATATTATTATTATTATTATTATTATTATTATTATTATTATTATTATCATTATTAATTTTTCTTATAATTTTTTAATTTTCCTTGTTTATTTTTAATTAATGTTATTATTATTTGTTAGAAAGGAATGCTGCAGGGAGAGGTGCAAAAATAGATCACTGCGTAGAATACTTTACAATAGATATATGATTTATTATTAACACAAGAATAGAGTATTTAATAAAATGATGTGCGTCATTTCAAACAGCGGCGAGGAATAAATGCGTGCCACGTGCACGCGAAGAGCGATAAGAGCTTATCTATAGAAGAACGCGAGAAGGCAGCACTTTACGGTCGGTACGATTTGAATCGTAACGCGGCGCGATTTATGAACTTCAACTATGATCGCCAACACTCCCCCTCGATTCAGAGAGCTTTCCGATTGGAATCTTAATCTTCCTAATGCCGAGGAGATCAAAACACTTTAAATGCTTCTATCTTTGTACGCCTTTGTTCAAAAAATCGGAAGCCATGTTCTCTGTGGATACGTATTTAATTCCAATTTTTCCACTATCGAGAACATCTCGCACATAGTGATAACGAACGTCAATATGTTTACTTCGGTTGTGAAATACCGAATTTTCCGCAAGATTTCGTGCGCCGTTGTTGTCGCAGTAAATTTCGACTTTTTCTTCTCCGAAACCGAGATCGGCAAGAAGGCGTTTCAGATACACAGCCTCCCTGGCCGCATCGGACAGAGCTATATACTCGGCCCCTGTTGAAGACAGAGCTACTGTCTTCTACTTTCTGACCTCCCACGTGATAGAACAGCCTCCGAGAAGAAATGCGAAGCCTGTGTATGACTTTCTGTCGATCGGGCAATTCCCCCAATTAGCATCGTCGAACCTTCCAGCGTTTTTCCTGTGCGGTGAAACTTCAATCCTATGTCGCGTGTTCCTTGGAGGTATCTGAGAACTCTCTTCGCAGCCGTCCAGTGTTCAGCTCTGTAACAGTCATTGAATTGACTAAGATAGCTAACAGCGTTTGCGATGTCTGGGCGGGTGCATACGGCCAGATACATGAGCGATCCGATAAGTTCACGATACGGAAGTTTCTTCTCTTCGGGATTTGGTTCACCTTCAATCCGTTGAAGCTTCGTTCCGGGATCCAATTGTGTCGATACGCATTTGATTCCAGCATTTCTAATCGTTCAAGAACGTCTCTGATGTATCCTGTCTAACCAACTGTGATTTCGTTTTCGCTTTGGTTAAATTCCATCCCAAGACAATACTTGACTGCTCCAAGATCCGAGACTTCGAAAATTTTCAAGAGATGTCGTCGGAAATCGAAGATTTCTTTGTTATTCCGCGAAGCGGCAAGAATGTCGTCCACGTACACAAAAATTAGGAGTAATTCCTTTCCACTGCCCTTGAAGTACACGCAGGGATCCGCTGAAGATTTCCTTGCCCCATACTTTGACAGTTCTTTTTCGAGTTTCTTGTACTAGCAGCGTCCTGCCTGACGTAACCAGTACAGTGCCTTTTTCAATAAGCAAATCTTGTTTCCTTCGTTCAAGGAACTCAACATTTCTGAGGCTTTTCTTCTGATATCGCAGTTTCCGGGATCCTTAAGTATAATTCTTTCTAGAGCCTTGGTCGTGTGTTCCGGAACCTCCATGTATACCTTCTCCTCGAGCACCCCGTTAGGGTACGCCGTTGCGATGTCAAACTGATGCACGATCATCCCGTTCTCTACTGCGAAAGCCATCATAGTTCTAACTGAGCCGAGTCGCGCCACGGGTTCAAAGGTCTCCCAATAATCAATCCCAGATCGTTGAGCGAATCCTTTTGCAACAAGTCGAGCCTTTCTTCGAATCAACTCTACGGCCTGCCCGTACTTGTTCCGCAGCACTATACGACCACCGATAACATTTTGTTCCTTGGGTCTCTCGGTAATAATTCAGGTGTCGTTCTTTAAGATTGACCTTATTTCGGAGTCGATTGCCAGGTACTATTCGTCGGCGTAAGGGCCATGAACAGCGTGATCCAGTGGTATTTCGGTGAGATACGCGTTTCCTTCGACGCAGTTCACAGTATGATAATCCTTTCTTGGTCTCCCCCTGAGACCGGTCCTATTTATACTAGGACTTCCTTGGCCTCTATGTGGTAGATCGTGGCCCGCGCCTTCTTGCGTGTCTTCTTCGGGGACGTTCTGAGCATCTTTGTCCTCGTTCGGCTCGTTTTCTCCGTTATTCTATTTGAGTTCATCTTCAACCTGATTCTCCGAGGGAAAGACCATTTCCACCTTCGTCAAATCCTCGTCGTCGTCTCTCAGTTCCACATTAGCGATATCGTTATTAGACGAAGTTCTCGGAATTCCGATGAATTTCACGTCACGAGCGATGTTTATGAGTCTCCTGTCTTGTAGCTAAACCCGATACGACTTGGATTCCTCTGAGTATCCGACGAGAATGCCCTTCATTGAACGTGATTCCAATTTGCTTTTGGACGGTGTTCGATCAAAGACGAAAACGTGTGATCCGAACTCTCGAAAATAACTTACATCTGGCGGGTTTCCCGTCTACTTCTCGCTAGGCGTTTTTCCTCCAATAGTGCTCGACGGATAACGATTTCGAATGTAATTCGCCGTATTTATCGCTTCGCCCCAGAACGACGCAGGGAACTTAGATTGAATCAGGAGACACCTCGTAATATCCATCAGGGTGCGATTTCTTCGTTCCTCCACACCATTCTGCTCTGGTGTGTGAGCCACGTTCAATCTTCGTCCGATGCCGCTTTCCTTGAGAAAAGCGTCAAAGGGTTCATTAAGTACACCTTCCCTTTATCCGACTAAAGGAACTGTCTATTACACCCATGACGATTTTCAACAAGAGCTTTGAACTTCTTAAAAGCACCGAGGACCTGATCCTTGCGTTTAAGCAGGTATATCGTACACCACCGAGAGTAATCATCGATGGACGTCAATATATATCTCGCCCGACCGTTGGACTCGACACGCATGGGCCCGATAACGTCGCTGTGAATTAACTCCAGCAGCTTTGAATTTCTTGTGGAGTTTTTCGGAAACGGCGTTTTCGTCATTTTTCCTATAAAAAACGTTTCACAGTAAAATTTCAGCTGTGATTTATCAAGTTTCATACCGAGTACCGAACCGATCCGATCACATTCGACGAGGTCGCGAACGTTGAGGTGACCCATCCTCTCGTGCCACACGGCGGTTGACATTTTCTTGTCCGTTTCCTCGCTAATTCCGACTTTCGCGCTACACTCACCGTCTACCTCCTGCACGTAGTACAGACCTTTTACGCGATCGGCGATGAGCAAAGTGTTACCGGCTTTATCGACAACTTCGGCTTTCTTTTCGTCGAAAATCACTGTGCAACCTCGATCCGCGATTTTTCCGACGGACAGTAAGTTCGTACGGAGCCCGGGTACGCGTAACACTTCGCGTACTTGTACATTTTTTCGGCATCCTTCGACATCCGTTACTATAGACACGGACCCTTTTCCCCGTATGGGCGCTGATGCCGCGTCGTTTGCGAGCTTCACGTTTCCCTCACAAGGTTCTACGTTGTTTATGAAATTTGCGTCGTTATTTCCCATGTGAGCCGTGCAACCGCTGTCCAAACACCATTTTTCGTGACTTCGAACGTTCCTCGCTTCGATCTTCGCGGCGGCAAACGCGAACTTCGTTCCCGTGAACAAACTAACTTCGTCCGCGGTATTCGCACTGTTGATGTCACTCTTTTTCGACGCCGTACAATCCGCTGCTTTGTGACCAACTTCTCGACACCGATGACACTTGTATCTAAATGGTTCGTTTTTTTTTTGTTTACCTCCATCTTTTCCTTTTCCTTTGGAGTTATTCTTGTTATATTTCACTCTGCCCCATTGCTTCTTTGCAAGCATCGCGCTTGATTCATCGTCGCACGTAGTGGTATTCCGCGGGTCGTATTCTTCGATGATATTCACACGTAGGGATTCAATGTTCGGAAGCTTATCGCAGGACTCGATCGCGCACCGAAAGTTTGCAAAGCTCGATGAAAGACTAGAGAGCAGCAGGATCGCTAATAAGTAGCTGTTTATCTCTATATCCATCTCACTCAATTTGTCTGTCGTATCGAAAATTCGAAGATGTCGTATTCGAACTTTCGAAGATGTTCACGCACGTCGCCACCGTCTTCCATTTTATGCTGGAACAACTGTCTCAGTAGCGTAGCCTTTCGTGCCGGCCCGCTTGATTAATAAATCGATTTTAATTTTAGCCACACTTCTCGCGATGTATTACAGCCTTTTATCAGCTTCAGCTCTGACGGTTTGATTGACAATACGATGTCCGATTTTGCCTTTTTGTCCTCGGTATTCCATCTTCTTTCTGCCTCGACTGATGCAGTGTTTCCCGCAATTACTTCCGGTTTCACTTTTTCACCACTCACGTAACCCCATTCGTCGTTTTTTATCAGAATGGCTTCCATCTGAATCTTCCAAATGTCGTAATTATCTTTGCTCAAAAGCTCGATCCTCACGGTATTCAACGATTCTATTTTTCGTCGTCAAAATTGAGATTCTTCGAGAATCTTTCCGACGCAACGGTCACTTTCAAATCCCGTTTCCGTTCACGCTTCCGTAAAACTACTTTTGCACTTAGTCCGTATTATAAATAGATGCACTTCGTAGAAAACTTTACAATAAATATATGATTTATTAATAACACAAGAATAGAGTATTAAATAAAATGATGTGCGTCGTTTCAAACAGCGGCGAGGAATGAATGCGTGCCACTTTCACGCGAAGAGCGATAAGAACTTATCGATAGAAGAACGCGAGAAGGAAGCACTTTACAGTCGGTACGATTTGAATCGTCACGCGGCGCGATTTATGAACTTCTACTATGATCGCTAATATTAATATAATATTATTATTATTATTATAAATTTTCTTTTTACATAGAATATAGTTGATAAAGAAATCTTTTCCCCTATCCCTGCTTGATGATCGATAATATTCGCTAATGTAAGCCGAATATTTTTCATTTATTACTATATTTTTATTCATTTATTTATTTATTTTATATATATATAGCGTTACCAGGTAAAAAGGAGAAAGGTTGGAAATATGAGAAGATAAGCTACTAATTATTATTATATATTTATTTAACAAAAAAAAAAGAAAGGAATAATATTTTTAATCGATCGATATATTATATATGTAACGAAATATTACTATTTATATTTCGTCACCTTTACTATTTAAATTTCCCGTCGTCCTACAGTTAAGACGCGCAGGCGTATTAGGTTATGATTATGAAGCTCATATAGACCTGATAATTAATAAATATTGTTACAAAAGACCATACAGATGTTCCATAGAAGATAAAAAAGAGATAGAACAACAAATTGCAAAATTATTAGAGAAAAACTTGATTGAGGAATCGTATAGTCCGTTTGCGGCTCCAGTGACTTTGGAATTTAAAAAAGATGAAAAAAGAGCAAGGTTATGCATAGATTTTCGGGAACTAAACAAAATCGTTATCCCTCAACCGCAACCGTTTCCGCTAATTGAGGATCTTATAGTTAAGACCAGAAATTGCACACTATTTTCGACACTCGACATAAACTCAGCTTTCTGGTCGATTCCTTTGAAGATTGCAGATAGGCAGAAAACAGCTTTTGTAACCTAAGAGGGACATTACCAATGGACGTGCTTACCATTTGGTTTGAAAACAGCACCAGCAATTTTCCAAAGAATTTTAAGTAACATAATAAGAAAACACAAACTTGCTGATTTTTGTGTAAATTACATTGATGACATCTTGGTTTTCTCTAAAGATTTTACAGAGCACATAGATCATTTGTCACGATTATTACAAGCAATTATGGATGAGAGCTTTAAATTAAAGTTTTCCAAATGTATTTTTGTAGCAGATTCCGTCAAATATTTTGGCCATATAATAAAAAACAACTCAATCAGTCCACTGAAAGATAATTTGGTATCCATAAAAAATTTTCCTACACCTAAAACAAAAAAGAATGTGCGTCAAATTTTAGGAAAAATTAATTTCTACGGAAAATACGTGCCGAATATTTCGACTGTATTGGAACTACTACATAATTTGCTAAGGAAGGAACAAAAGTTCATATGGTCGGAACAATGCCAAAAGGCACTTGATGATATAAAAATACTACTATGCTCCCAGCCAGTTTTAACGATTTTTGATCCAAGTCTCCCAATATGTATTTACACCGACGCGAGTTTGCAAGGTGTTGGAGCCGTTTTGAAGCAAACACAATCAAATGGGGAACAAAAACCAGTGGCATATTTTTCGAAAAAATTGAATGAAGTTCAGAAAAGAAAAAAAGCAATTCATATAGAATGCTTTGCAATAAAAGAAGCAATAAAATATTGGCAACATTGGCTCATCGGGAAAAAATTTACGGTATACTCGGACCATAAGCCCTTAGAAAATATGAACATTTAAACTAGGACAGATGAAGAATTAGGAGATATGATGTATGAATTATCGCAATATGATTTTAAAATTAAGTACAGTCCAGGGAAACACAATTTAGAGGCAGATTGTTTAAGCCGAAACCCGGTATTAGAATCTCATGAAAATGAAGATGAAATTTTGAAAACTGTTAACTTTATAAAAATGGAAGAGATCGAATGCGATCAAAAGAACAACACTGATATACAAAATGCTAAAGATACACTGATTTTCAAACACAAAATTTATTATAAAAAAATAGGAAAAAAAGAAAAAATTATTCTTTCAGAAAGCTTCAGTAAAGAATTTATAAAGAAAATACACTCGCTCTACTGTCATATAGGAATAAAACAAATGAGAGCAAAAATCAAACCATTTTATGTAGCAAAGAATCTGGATCAAAATATAAAAAGAATTTGTGAAAATTGTGAAATCTGCATAAAGAACAAATCGAGAGGAGGATATAAAATTGGATTGATGTCACATTTGGGTCCGGCTACTTATCCGTATGAGATAGTTTCTATAGACATGATTGGAGGATTCGGGGGCTCCCGTTCAACGAAGAAATATTTACATTTGCTGGTAGACCATTTCACGAGATATGCTCATATTCTGACATCAAAAACTCAAAATGCAAACGATTTCATACGATTAATACAAAATATAACAGCAGACAACAAAATAGGTATGATCTTGTCAGACCAATATCCGGGCATTAATTCGGAAGAATTTAAAAACTTCTTAAACAGGAAAAACATTATATTAAAATTCACGGCAGTGAACGCACCCTTTTTGAATGGATTAAATGAGAGGTTAAATCAAACCATAATAAACAAAATTAGATGTAAGATAAATGAGAAAAGAGGAAAAACTGCTTGGACTACAATAGCACATGAATGTGTAGCAAAATATAATAAAACCGAACACACAGTGACAGGATTCTCCCCACAATACTTACTAGAAGGCACAAATACAGCAATAATTCCTGAAGAACTAAAATACACAAAAACGCATTAGGATCTATTCAGAAGTAGGAAAATTGCCCTAAAAAACACGATAAAATCGCATGAACATAATAAAAAGATATTTGATAAGAACAGAAGACATCACGAATTTAATATAGGAGATTTAGTATATGTAGAAAATAATCATAGGTTAAACAGAAAAAAATTAGATGAATTAAAAATAGGACCGTACAAAATTATAGAAAAGATTTCAAATACTATTTATAAAATACAGACGGACCGAAAAAAATCAGAGTCATTGTTTCACATCACGAAACTAGTACCATTTATGTGTGATGATCAAGAAAGCTAGTATATTGTCTTTCGTTTTTCCTTCCCCGGGGAGGGGTGATGTAACGAAATATTACTATTTATATTTCGTCACCTTTACTATTTAAATTTCCCGTCGTCCTACAGTTAAGACGCGCAGGCGTATTAGGCTTAGAAGATTCGGGAACGTTAACAAAGAGACCGAAAGTATAGAAACGGTTAGGAGTTCGCTAAGCAGAGACGGTTAGAATTCAAATTGCGTAGCTAGAAATAAGACAATAAAATAAGAGTGAATATTAGCTGTAAATGTTGTTTCTCTTATTTGCAGGTAATGCAACTAGTGTACATAGTGTAGTTTTAAGTGTAATTTGTATTTTTACAATGTAACGCAATGCAGATAATGTAGGTTAGTGTGAATAATATTAATAAAATAATCGAGAGAATCTCTTATTTGCAGAAACTCAAGGCAGTTATATTTCCAAGACATTATCCCTATAAGAACCATATAGAATATACCTTATATATAATACCTTAAATATAAATAATATAAAACCTTATATATATACCTTATATATAAGAAAAAATAAAAAAAAATTATCAAAATATAGATATCAGTCTACACTAAATATAAGAGAGATATATCGAATTACTTTATGCGTCAACAGCCATGGCACTGTGATAGCACTAGTTCCCGCTCGATCATTTAAGTCAAGCAGCGCTGAGTACGATTAGTACTTGGATTGGGTGACCCGCTTAAGAAAAAAAAAAGGAAGAAGAAGAGAAGAAGACGACTTCATGCCGTAAATTTGAAATCGATTTGCCGCGCTTCGTAAATACCGGCAAACTTCGTGGTGTCGATTTTACAGACGCTCGAAAAAAAATCACTCCCTATTACACTTTCCCCAACGCCCCAAAGGAAGTATAACTTCAAAAATGTTTTTACGGACTACGTGAAATTAAACAGTGCCGTTTTACACAAAGCATCAAGTTTAATTAATGAATTTTGTTGACGTATGTGAAACCTTTAAAACAAATAGATTATAAGTTGTTTGTACTATTAAAATGAACCGAGAAAACTCTCTATGCGTAAGCAAGGAAAACTTGCTAAACTTTATTGAAATAAGGAAGAAAGAGAGAAAGAAAAATAAAGCATTTAAAACATTTAAATTAGTTTTTGTTAAAATTCTTGAAGAAGAACATATAATAAATTAAACAAAGATATAACTAAAACACATTATTTAAATAAGTATTATATCTTTTAAATACTCAAATATATTTATTGTTATTACAATTATATCAAAAATATGAACATTGTACAACTACTCAAAGTACTTGGTTCTGCGGTATTTCATAATTTAGTTGGCGAATTCAATTATTCAATTAAACAAGGAGTTATTTTGTAAATTAAAACATTATTTCTTAGCAGTAACATATTGAAGAAGATGGCTCTTGGAGTAGCGTTTTATATTTACTTAGAACACACAAGTTAATAATTATTGCAGTATTTAATAAGAAATAATTTGCATACATAACTGAATATAAAAGATAAACTATATGACTGCACAAGTACAAGTACAAGTTACATGTTATTCAACATTAGTGTTCGTTAAAAAGAAAAAGAAGTAGACAAATGACACAGAAAAGAAGAAGTAAGCTTAAGACGATTTCACATGTACTAAACTGTAAATGTCCCTTGAAGACATTTATCTATAAGTGCGGGACTTACAAATAACTTGCACTCAGAGATTTACCTATTACACATATGAACATTAAAACTAGTAACAATAATGTGAAATAGACTTACAATACTTATTAATACTATGTACGAATAAATATCAGGGTTAAAGAATTAAAATCTGTTTGTATATAAGTATATATATATTTATTAAATAATTATGCTATTTAGAAAAAGCATACCGTTAGATATTATTATATATTTTAACTAAATGACACTTATGAAATAACTTGTTATTACTTTAACTAAATGACTTATAAAATAACTTGTTATTATAATAAGTAAAATAATGTTACCAATAAATCTTTCATAACTTTCTTATTAGTCGTAACTTCAGCTTTATCTGTCAAAAATCCCTTTTCCCAACAAGATTGGTTTCAGTGATATTCAGAAAAACTTGTTTTTCTTTAATTACACTAGAGCACTGCAATAAATATAAATCTTTCAGTAACATTCGCCTAGAAAAGACAATAGGTGTATAGGCTTAGTGAATTTGCTCCCGATAAATAATTTAAATATACTTAGAAAAAATGTGGCTTCTAATAAAATAATACAATCATAAAAGTTTTAGATCTATGACTCAATAATTAGTTTTTAGAAAAGGCCTATTGTCCAAAAAACAGAAAATTGTTTTTATCTCAGGATTGACTTAGCTGATTTATCTAAATTTTAATATGTTTTGAGGACGCATAATAGCTTATAGAACGAAACTCCTAAGCAATATTGGTAAATAAGATCCTCGAAAAAGATTTTGTTTTTGTTTTGTTTAATTTTTGACAATGATACAATTTTTGTACAATTATAAAACTAGTTTTTTTGTAAACCTAATTGATTTCTCTATAACACTTTATTCTTTTCAAATTTTTAAAAAAGGTACGCTATTGTAATAAAATATGAAAATATCTTTTGGACAGAAATAATGTATTTATTCAGAGATTATTTTAGGCTTTTATTTTATTATTTTAACATATATCCTATGTATATAGAATTTTGATATAAAGAAAATTATAATATTTTAAATCCAAAGTAACAACAATTTTCTTGCCAAAGTGAAAAATAACAACAGTTATATATCTGTAACGAAATATTACTATTTATATTTCGTCAACTTTACTAATGATTTAAACCAGCTGCTGCCTCACAGTTAAGATGCGCAGGGGTTTTAGGTTTAGAAAGATTCAAGAACGCTAATAACGGGACAGAAGATATAGAAACGTTTAGAAGTTTGCTAAGAAGAGACGGTAAGAGTTCGAATTGTGAAGCCAGTAATAAGACAAGAAAACATGAGTGAATATTAGCCTTAAATATTGTTTCTTTTATTTGCAGGTAATGTTACTAATGTACATAATGTAGTTTAAGATGCAATTCGATTTACACAATGTAAAGCAGTGCAGATAATATAGTTTGGTATATATAATATTAATAAAATAGTCGACTCTTATTTACAAAAACTGAAGGCAGTTATATTCTGAAGATATAAACCTTTATAAGAACAAATATACCCTTTTATATCGATAACTAATGTCGTTATTGTTTTAACAAATATTCTTGCAAAAAATTTTTTGTTAAAAATTCGATTATTTGTATTTTTAAAGTTATACTTCTTTTGGCGCTTTGGAGAAAAAATGTAATGGGGAGTGATTTTGTTCCGAGCGTCTGAAAAAACGATACTATGAAGTTTGTCAGTATTTACGACGCGCGGCAAAGCGATTTCAAGTATACCGCATGAAGTTGTCTTTTCTCTTCTTCTTCCCCTTTTTTTCTCAAGCGGGTCACCCATCCAAATACTAATCGTACTCAGCGCTGCATTACTTAAATGATCGAAGCGAGAACTAATGCTATAACCGTGTCATGGCTGTTGACGCGTGAAGTAATTCGATATATCTCTCTTATATTTAGTGTGGACTGATATCTATATTTTAATATTTTCTTTTTCTTTTTTTTATTCTTCCTTATACATATATATATATAATAATTATTGTTATTTTTTTTTTAAGTTATATTTTTTTCTTTGAAGTTTTTTTTTGAAGTTATTTTTGAGGTTATTGAGGTTATATTCGTTTTGGTACGGCAAAGAAGTATAACTTCTTACGTGCGTACATAAGTACACACACCAGTTTTTTTATAATCTCGAGTTATGGTCAATATTATCGAATTAATGGTAGATAAGAGAATTTTCTTTCTTAACAAATCTGAGCATGCAAGCTAGTATAAATTATATTTAATCCTTATTTAATTTTCTTTTAATTTATAAATCTTACAATTTGCATTTATAAAAAGCTTTCTAAATAATAATTAATGATAGTAAAATATTATTAAAATATAGAGAACAATTCAAATAAATATGCAAAACATAGAAAAAAATATAGATAGAAGATATATTTCTCATATGTATTGGAAAATCTCATTCCTTTAGCCTTTTTGGCTATTTTCTTCAATAACAGGTAAACTATTGTCTTTACCAAATTATTTGTTCAATTTTTGACAAGGATTAATAGTTCTTAATAAGTATCTCCTGTGTGATGAATTAAAAACAATTGCAGCAATGTTATAGCAACATTTAATAGATCTACGCTCATTTGCACAATCACAACTATATCTTAATATGCTTTCTGTGTCAGATAGTATCTCTTTTATAATGAATAAAACATGTATAAACTTTGATATTTATACAATTGTTACTAATTTGGAAGTTAAATATTATTATTTTTGTTAAGTGAAAATTCTATATAAATAGGATATATGTTAAAATAATAAAATAAAGGCCTAAAAAATCTTTGAATAAATACATTATTTTTGTCTAAAAGTGGTTATCATATCTTATTGCTATTGCGTAACTTTTTTAAAAATTTGAAAAGCATAAAGTGTTAAAAAGAAATGAATGAAGTTAACAAAAAAACTAGTTTTATAGTGTACAAAAATTGTATCATTGCCAGAAATTAAAATGAAAACAAAAACAATATCTTTTTCGAGGAACTTATTTACCGATATTGTTTATGAGTTTTGTTCTATAAGTTATTATTTGTCTTTAAAACATTTTAAAATTTAGATGAATCAGCTAAGTCAATCCTGAGATATAAAAACTATTTTCTGTTTTTTTTTTATATTAGCCCTTTTCTCAAAAACAAATTGAGTCATAGATCTAAAACTTTTAGGATTGTATTATTTTATAAGAACCCACATATCCTCTAAATATCATTAAATTATCTGTAATAAGCAAATTCAGTAAGCTTGTACACCTATTGCCTTTTCTAGGCGAATTTTACTGAAAGATCTGTATTTGTTGCAATGCTTTAGTATAATTAAAATAGAACAAGATTTTCTGAATATCACTGAAACCAATCTTGCTTGAAAATGGGTTTTTTGGCGGACAAAGCTAAAGTTTTGACTAATAAGAAAGTTATGAAAGATTCATTGGTCTCATGCAGTTATTTTATTTATTATAATAACAAGTCATTTCATAAGTCATATAGTTAAACTATATAATAATGACCTAATGTTATTTTTTTTCTAAAAAGTGTGATTATTTAATAAATAAGCTAAATTAATTCTTTACCTCTGACGTTAATTCGTAGTTAGTAGTAATAAATTTGGCAAGTTTATTTTACTTTTTTCCTACTAATTTTGTTTACAAGGCACTGATATCCGTAAATAAACAAATAAGTTAATTTAAAACATTTTGTAATTACTCATATAAATAATATTCCACTTCTATTTTATAAAAATTTTTTTAATACTTTTTAATTTTTATGTATTTGTTTCTAGGTACTGAGAACAACAATGACCTATTTTTCAGTCATAAGAACGTTTGTATGAACAATTAAAAACATTATTTATTGTTTTACGTTTATATTTTATACAGAGTTGTTAAGGTAATATAAAAGGAATTTAAAAACTATTATTGTTAAGGATTTATTATGTCACTAATTATATTAAATAATAAATGTAGAAAAGTTAAACAAATAAATATGTACTTTATTTCTTTAAAGTTCTAACGCAAAAATCTGTAAAGAGATTCTGATTTACGTAATTGAACAAGTTAATAAAATTTATTAAAAAATTTGACTTACTTATAATTTTTTTTGTCATGGGTAATTTAATTACCTTAGACAACACCAACACTCTGCAACACCGGTTTCCATAACTGAAGCATATAAGAGGCAGTGAAATAGGAACTATTAAATGATATTGCTTCTTGTCAAGCAAGAAAAGAGTTTTCCCGGCATTGCAGAAATTCTATGCTTAAAGGAATTTGCTGGCGTCCTCGACAAACGAAAGCTCCTTCGCCATTAGCTGTCTCTAAAGTCGTGTTGTCACTATAAAAAATGTACTACTCTCTCTTTTATACTTAAACTATTTTACTAATCCTCAATCAGCTAAATTAGTAACTTTAAGATACTATTAATCTTTTACTTTTATACTAAAGTCTTAGCAGGAAAAAGTTATTTAGTTCGAGTTATAATCTTGATTTTCTAATTATAACTAGATTATTCCGAAGAACGTTTAAGGGTCTAATTCAGTTATTTATATAGAAAACTCTATTCACTTATATCTTGAAATTAGGATTAGACTTTGTTAATTTAAAAATTCTTCTCAAAGACAATACATTTCACTTAGATTTGAGGTGTTTTATTATTATAAATACTATAATTAAATAATTATATAATTATATAATATATAATTATATGAACTCCGCCTGCATGATCGCTGGACAGATCAAGGTCAGCGATCATGTTGCCGGTCCTAAGCCTGGGAAAAGGAGGAAGGTTGTTGGATCAGGTTAGCTCCCTACCCAACGTAAAAAAATTTGCGGCTCATAGAAACGACACTCTGTCTATTAGCAGAATGGACAACAAGAATCGGCAGAATTGCACGGGATAAATCACCGATTGGCCGCAGAAGTGCGGGGCGCCCACGAAAACGATGGTGCGACAATTTAACAGTGCAATAGGCAGAAAAACGTCGTTACGAAACAGGCAACTTGCCTAAATTAAAGAATGAAGAAGAAGAAGAAGATAATTATATGATTATTATAATTACTCTTTTACATATTAAGTATCTGATTATATTGCGAAGTTTTTTTTTTCTTAACTTCATAAATCTCTACAATTTGTTCATAAACGTTTTGTAAATTTTTATATAAGAGAAAAAATATAGGACATTGAGGGTTTCTGCAATGAGATAGCATTGCTAATGTCGTTTTGTTCATTTAGTTTTAGATTCTAATAGGTCTCCTGGGAGGATTCTTTTGAGCCATCCAGGAATATATTGATTCTAGTTATCTTTGGCTAGTGGATTTATGGGCGTATCAATTCTTCTTTTGTATCCGCAGGTTGACTTGGATATTACTTCTGCTATCGTGGGAATATTTATGACCTTCCTTATCTTTTCATTACAGACGTATCATGAAGCATTCACGATTGTGCGTAGGGTTATTGATGGTTGAGCTTCGAGCCTGATAATGTGGCTTTTCGCTGCTATACCCCATAGTTGTTATCCATAAGTCCAGATTGGTATTATTATTGTTTTGTAAATTATTAGTTTATTCTCAATGCTAAGTTTCGATTTTTTGCAAGTTAGCCAAGCCATTTGTCTCCTTTTTAAACAAATTTATTCGATTTTGTTATTTATATGCTTTCTCCATGTTAGATTGGAATCTAAGTGTAGTCCTAAAAACTTGACCGTTGTTACTAACAGATTTTCTGCATTATATAATTCTAGCTTCAGAATTTTGTTTTTCCTCAATGTAAACGTAATCTGTTTGTACTTGGTAGAGTTTAACTCGATCTTCCTATTACGTAGTTATTCTTCGAGGGAATTAGTTTTGTTTTGTAACAATTCAACTGCTTGTTGTGGATCTTTGTTTACGGTAAACATTGCCGTGTCGTCTGGAAATTTTAAGACTGTACAGTTAGCGTTTATTGATATGTCTGCCGTACAGAATGTGCAAAGAATTGGTCTGAGGATACTTTCTTGCGGAACCCCAGCTTTGATTAGCTTGATGTTCGAATGAATGTCTTTTATTTTTACGTATAATGTTCTTTCAGAAAGATAAGATTTTAGGAACTTGAAATAAGAGTTTAGAAAGTGTTTATTGATGATTTGAAGTAATCATTGATGCCACACTTTATCAAAAGCTTTCTTTACATCTATGAAGATGGCGAAAAAGTACTCTTTATTTCCTAAAGCTGTTATTATCGTATTAGTTAGTCTCTACCAAGTTTAGTATTAGAACAAGTTTACTACTAATAATTATAAAATCACACAAACAGATTGGATCATCGAATTACTTCGTAACACATACTTTCTAATGTAGTGTTTAGTGTCTGCTGGGACAAGGAAAATATGTAAGTTTCTTAATCTCCTTCACGAAAAATAAATATCTTCTCAAACACATCCTTTTTATTCTGTAGCAGCGACAGCTTGATAAAGCATTCTATTGGCGATGTTGTCATTGTACACTCAAAATCGACATACCATACGAGATCTGTAATTTTTTTAACTATTAAAAATCGCCCTCTGTTCTTATTTTTTCATGAAGATATTTTATCTTAATTTCTTACTTCTTCTGGCTTGAATATAACGTCAGTTTGTAATGTGACTAATATAAGAAAAAAAGCTCAGGAAAACCATAGCGACCACAGTTATACCAAAGCGAAACTTCCATTAATGATGCTTAAAGAGAAATTGTTTAATATATATTTTTCTAATAATTAAAGTCAACAAATTTCAACTATTTTTCTAAATCTGGTAAAAAATATATTGATCTTACAAAGATTTTGGGTGCTTAACTAAGTAGAAAATACATTTTATTTTATTTCATCATATGCACGGTCCATAACTAGCTTTAATTTTCTACGATTTCTGTTTCTAAAATTATATTCAAAATCGCGTATTAAATTGTTTCAATTTTTTGTTACATCTGCTAAAAACCAGCTTAGGTTAAGCGTCGGATACTGGTATCAAATTCAGATATCGTCGAAAAATTTTAAGGTATAGTTTAAGTCCATATAAAAATTTATTATTTTAAGGTTTCGAGCCTTGCTTATAATTAATCCGTTATTATTGTCTTAAGATAAAGAATAGCGGACAGAGAATAGATGATAATTTCGTAAAAAAAAAAAACAAGTGTGTTGACTTATGTATGCGCGTAAAAAACAATACTTATTTAATGTATAACAAAACAAAATAAAAATAAATTAAATATAAAAAATTATAATAAAATCCTGGTATTCAATGTTCATATAAAATATATAATTAATTTAAAGTGCGAATTAATCAGAAAGCATACAAATGTAAAAATAAGATAGTAATAATAAAATTATCATTGTTTAATTATTAAAAAGCCCGTGTTGAAGATTTTCACATCTAGATACGACATTTTTTTTGAAATTATACTTCTTTAACGTGTTTGGGAAAAAATGATTTGTGTGAGTTTTTAAGATGCGCGCTTAATTACAAAAAAATTAACAGGATGAAGTTTAAAAATATTTACAGTGCACTGGCAAAATTATTTAAAATTAACTGCATGAAGTAATATCTATATTCTGATATTTCTATATACACAACACATGTTTTATATCGGTACAAATAACAATTATTTATGTGTTTTAAAGTTATTTAATTACTACATACAGTTGTGATTGATTGTAAATAGCAGTAAATATCTTCATAAATATCGTTAGAAACATTAATTATTTACGAATATTCGTAATTTTTGAGAATCAGCATTGCTACTGAGCAGTAATAATATCGCAATCGGCCCACATGAGGCCAGAATCTCTCGGCATCATCTTTCTCATGACTTCTGAAACGCGTGCGCGATCTTCTCATCAGCATCACCGGGAATAACGGCCGATAACGACCATTGTCTACCTATGCGTGGTTTCGACAATACGTGCTTTGGTTTTGTCTCATTTATTATAGTCCTTTTTTTAGTTTAGTCACTCAAATTTCATTACAACCTCATCTAAATTCTACGGCCTCCTCATCTAGCGATTGAAGAATCGGTGCTTCAATCAGCTTAAGGCTCATATTAGTACATCACCATTTCAGCTTATTTTTCCTTGTGGTGTGCCGACAACGTGCGATCGGTCGCTGACTGTTAGGCGAACTGAACAACCAACCTCACAGTGCAACAATAATATCTTTGTGCGGGAATACTCAAATTGTGCAACTCATTTGGTCTGTACTCATCTCATTTTTAACTTTATAAAGACGACAATTGCGTATTTCTACGCACCTAATTCCTGTATTTATTTAAGACCTTTGAAGCGAATTCCTACTATTCCCAGCGTAAATCAGCAGGGCAATTTTTCAAACAGTAATAAAAACCTTTTTTGAGGTTAAATGAGATATTTATTATTATTTATTGGGTAAGCAACTACGTGATTGTGGATTTTGTCTATAGACAAAGCACATTTAACTTAGTTTTTTGTTAGCAGAGTTCAAAAATTTTATGAACGTTGAATTATAACTGATGAGGTACCGGTGCCTTTATCGATAATACGCTATTTTATTTATCGTAAAAGTGCTGTTGTGAATGTGATATGTGATTTCGATAGTTGTTGCGTTGTAATTCATTGTTGACTCGTCCTCCTACGCTGCAAAGCCTGTTGACTTCGTTGCTTCGTGATGTGTCGTTGTGATGCTTGTTTGCTCTCTCGGTATTCTGCAGCGTCGTCCAAAGTCGATGCGTTCTTCTTCTCGATGCTCTGCTTGAATATGCTTGCTGGCTGGGTTGTTTCGATATGATGATCTCGCAGCGGTTGCAAGGGTTTTTATAGGGAGAGAATGATCGTCATTCCTTCCCTGCGTTGATTATCCAATAGAAAAAAGTTCCATAGTCCATAGCTGCACACGAACAAAGTGTCTAGCTGCTCGGATGTGGAAACAAAGCACGAGAAAAACCTGTGAGGAATAAACAAAAACCGTCCGTCTCGGCGGCACCCGTGTGTTTACTTAGTAAGTAAGCATCGCTTTAAATATCTGGCGATCGAACGGTCCGTCGCATCGATACCTCACATAGGGCTTTGTTCGATAAGTTTTATGGCCTTTAAGAAAGAGTATTCGAATACGTTGTTCGTGATTTAAATAATATCGAAACTTATGTTATGCTTTCTTAATACATTTTCGTAACGACGCAACATACCGCCCCCTTGAACGGCTCCCGTTAAAAATTACACTATTTATAACTCAGAATACAATCTCTTTACATACTATCAAAATTATAATACATTCATTTTCGCTTACAAAATTATTGTTAAATCGTGGTTTAATTATTCAAATCTCTTTCTTTGGTTTCGGTATCGTTGAGTAACAGAAATAACCTTTTTTTCGTTTAAAATAACCATTAGCGATTTTCACTGTTACCACTCACATTATGCCGTCAGTACCGGTATGCAACTCTGTCACTCGACCAAATGGCCATTTTAGAGGAGGATAATTTTCTTCCCGGAGTGTTACTAAGGTTCCTATATTTATGTCGTCCGCTATGCCCTTTTGCCACTTCCTGCGTATCGTTTGTTCGTTTAAGTATTCTTTATTCCACCGAGACCAAAAATGTTGTCTCATTTGTTGCACTTGCTGCTAGTGCGATAGTCGGCCGCATGGTACGTCCCGTGATCGTGATCTGGCAAACTCGTTAGCGAGTCACCTATTAGGAAATGACCAGGAGTAAGGGCACGAAGGTCGTTGGGATCATAGGAAACCGGTGTAAGGGGTCGGGAATTAAGGATAGCTTCTATCTCAAGTACATACGTTAACATTGCCTCGTACGTGAGTAATTTTCCCCAACTTCGCGAATCAAATGATGCTTAAATGACTTCATCACCGCCTCCCAGATCCCTCTGAAGTTAGGTGATCGAGGGGGGATGAAATGCCACCTGATCAACTCATCCGATAGCTTACGCGAAAAGCGATCTTTTAGTTCGTTCGCGGTGCCCACGAAGTTTGTTGCATTATCCGAATATATATCCGAGCATTTTCCTCGGCGAGTCATAAATCTTCGTAACGCCGCAAAAATGTCTCGGTCGTTAAATCGCTTACTAATTCTAAATGTACTGCCTTTGTACTAAAGCAGACAAATACGGCTACATATACTTTGATACGTAATCGATTTCGATGTTGTTTCTTCTTTATAAACATAGGACACAAAAATCTACAACGGTATGGAGAAATGGTCGCATTTGCTGTATCCGATTTGCTGATAAATCGCTCATTTGATAGTTTGGTATGATCCCTTTTAATCGTTTACAAATTATGCATTTGCCTATTAACGTTTGTTGCCTATTACACTTGTTTTCCACCGTAATATATTTTCTCGTATTTTTCGCGTATTATTGCATCTGTAATAAAAATGCCCTTTTGGCAATAATGCCGGATATTTTGGATCATTAGATAGATTACTTCTTGCTAGTCTTCTGCCAACCCTTAAAATACTCTGATTATCTAGAAAGGATTGAGAGACTATGAGTAGCGTGCGAAGATCCTTTCCATCGTGATATTAATGATTTTAAAAAAAGGATTTACCTTGTATGATCTTAATATGGTCATTTCCCGCGGTTTTCAATTCATCCACCGATAATTCGTCAGTAGATCCTATAGATGTTCGACCTCTTTGCATTGCAAACGAATCCCACAGTCTAGACCACCAGACGTTAGTTGATAGGAATAAATACTATATTTCTCTCTAAAGAGGACCCTTTCTTACGAATTCTACAGTTCTATAAGTTCTCTATTCTATCGTAAAACAAACTAAGATTAGATTATCCTATATCCTATCCTAAACTAATATTACTCCGTTACAAATTGCACCATCGGTTTTCGGCCTGTTGTTTTTATATATATGCATGCACCATAAGCTTTCTCGCTTGCGTCACAAAACCCATGCAGTTCTAGATCTTTACTGTTATTCGCTATTTTACGCGGAAATCTTATCTTGTCTAATATATAAGTTTTGACGGAACGATTGCCGTGTCTCATCTATGTTTTCGGGCACGCTTTCGTCCCAGGATGATTTCAACTGCCATAATTGCTGCATTATTATTTTGTATTGATTATATAACTGGTCCTAATAAGCCTAATGGATACAAAATTTGTGCGATTTCAGATAATATGTTTCGCTTGCTTGTCTTGCATGGTCAGGTTGATCGTTTTACTGTGTAACTTACGGTATCTAAATGGCGAACCAGTTTACCCCTAGAGTTTTGATAGTGTTCGCGATATCTAGACTTACGAGTTTGTTGTTCGACGTGTTCTTAGGACCTCTCAAAATTTCCGCGTTGTTAGAGGCCCACTGTCTCAATTGCATTCCCGCTTTATTGGTTACGTTAATAAGCTCGTCTCGGATTTGTTTCGCTTCGAATAGCGTATGAGCTCCCGTTAAGATGGTGTCTACATAGAAATCTTCTTTTAATTTGACGGAAGCTTTTGGAAACCGCTTGGATTCGTCGCTAGCAAGCTGATGCAGAGTGCGAGTTGCCAAAAAAGATGCAGATGCCGTTCCGTATGTTACCGTATTTAATCTTTAGGTTTTTATTGGCTCGTTTTCGTGTCAACGCCAATGAATGTTTTGATACTTGCGGTCGCGTGGATCCATAATTATCTATCTAAAAATTTATGCTATGTCCGCCGTGAGCGCGAATGCGTGTGATCGAAATCTTACCAAAATAGTGAATAAGTCTTCTTGAATGGTGGGACCGACCATTAATACATCGTTTAAAGATAAACCGTTATCCGATTTCGCCGACGCGTCAAATACTACTCGAAGTTTAGTGGTTAAGCTTAATTGTTTAATTACTGCGTGATGAGGTAAATAATAATCGTCATTGCGGAAAAACGAATCGTCTCTTTCATATGACCTAGATTTTCGTATTCGGCCAAGAATTCTTCATATTCCTTTCGAATTTCCGGCCTGCGTGCCAATGATCGTTCTTCTTCTTCTTCTTCATTCTTTAGTTTAGGCAAGTTGCCTATTTCGTAACAACGTTTTCTGCCTATTGCACTGTTAAATTGTCGCACTATCGTTTTCGTGGGCGCCCCGTACTTCTGCGGCCAACCGGTGACTTATCCCGTGCAATTCTGACGATTCTTCTGTTGTCTATTCTGCTATATGTTTGTTTCATTTTTTTTTTTACTTCGTATCCATTCGTTAACGTTCTCCACTTTGCATGTTCTTCTTATATCTTAACTTCTCTATCGGTCCAATAGTGTTTTTCCAACTATTCTGCGAAGAACTCTAATTTCGATTGTGTCTAGTAACTGTTTCGTTTTCGCTGTGTCTGGTCGAGTTTCTGCGGTATATGTCATAATAGGTCTCACCGTTGCCTTATAGATTCTTGCTTTGGTTCTATGTCCATGCTTTTGTTTCGCCATATTGTGTCATTCAAACAACTCGCTATTCTTGATGCCTTCTGTCTGTTCTCTTACCTCTGCTTCAACATCACCATATCCTGAGATTTCTCTCCTAGGTACTTAAATCTCATTTCCTGCTGAGTAACCTTCCCTTCTTCCAGTTTGCATCTTAACGGTGTCTTTGATGTTGTCATGCATTTTTTTTCTGGTTTATTTTCTGTTGAATTTGGCTATGCAGTTTCGGTTGTAGTAGACGTTGTAGATCATCCTCATTTTCGGCCACTAATACAGCGTCATCAGCATAGCATAGGATGGTTATTTCTTCACTGCCTATTTTATATCCTTTTAGCAGTCTTACGTTTCTTATTATTTCGTCCATAATGATGTTAAAAAGCAGGGGACTTAGGGAATCCACTTGTCGGATACCACGACCTGCATCAATCGGTTCAGTCAAGGCACCATTTATCTTTGCTTGGATCTTATTGTTTCTATTGATGTCCTCTATGGTCTTGATAAGATTATTCGCAATTTGCCGGTTATAGAGGAGGTGTAAAACATCCCTTAACTGCACACGGTCGAATTCCTTTTCCAGATCAATGAAAAACACACTATGCTGGTCTGTTGTATTCAATTGATTTTTCTGTTATCTGTCTTATGATGAAAACCGCGTCTGCGCACGATCTGCCTGATCTGAATCCCTGTTGTTCGTTTTCTAGATTCTTCTAGATCTCTAGATTAGTTTCAGTGAAGTGTTTAAAAGATTTATTCCCCTGTAGTTTGTAGGCAGTTTTTTGTCTCCTTTTTTAAACATAACTATAGTTATACTAGTTCGCCATTCATCAGGTATTTTTTTTGGTATAGTATTTTTTGTATTAGGAATGTTAACTGTTGTGTGAGACGTTTGCCACCATATTTTAGTAGTTCGTTTTGAATGCCATCTTGCCCTGGGCTCTTCCTATTCTTTAGTTTTCGAATAGCTGTTTCTACATCACTAGACTCAATTTGTATGTCGTTTTAGTTACTATTTCTGGCGTATTTAGTTCCGCTTGAGGTTCTTCTGATTCATAGAGTTATGTTAAGTAGTTAATCCAGGTTTCTTTTGTGATCTGATTTGTTTCGACCATTTCGTTGACCTCCTTTCTTTGATTTCTAATAAATCGACAGATTTGTTTTTTGAGTCCATAGAAGTCTTCCATTCTCTTCGAAAAAAATTTCCAATGGTGTTGTTTTTTTTGCCTTACTAATGTCGCTGTTTGATTCCGGATTCGTCTATACACTTCGTATGATTCAGGTGTTCGTAATGTTCTATAGTTAAGGTATGCTTTCTTTTTTTTTTTGCATTTTTCTTAATCTTTGGGTGGAACCAAGGAGTTTTGATCATTCTAACCCGGTTTTTACAGCTCGTGTTCCCAGGGCTTCATATGCAGCTTCTAAAATGTTAGTTTTTAGTTTCTTCCAGGCTGTTTATGTTATCCTCTTCTTTAATTGGGTTTATTTCGATTTATTCTTCAACCTGTTTTCATATAGTTTTTAGTTGGTTAGTTCCATAGTGACTTGATGTTTATTTTCGTTTCTTGGTTGCTCGGGCAAGATTGCTTTGGGGTTTAAACTTCATACTTTTTTTGCTAGTAGCAGGCTATGATCGCTTCCTTCATTCGCGGAATTTAACGTCCTAATATCTAGTATTTGGTGTGGTTGGACGTATCTATTAGTAACAAAATAATCAATTGTGGACCTGAAGCCTCTGGTGTTGCTGAATGTGAGTTTGTATTGCTCTTTGTGGTTGTAAAATGTATTGTTAATCCTAAGATCGTAAATGTGCACAATTGTGTCATCAGTTCTCCATTACCATTTAACACATTTTCGTTGAAACTTTGTTTTATTCCAGGTATTATTTTATTCTGATGCGGGGTTAAATTGTGTCATCAGTTCTCCATTACCATTTAACCACATTTTCGTTGAAACTTTGTTTATTCCAGGTATTATTTTTCTGATGCGGGCGTTAAAATCTCCAAGGATTATCATTTGTTGGTTACTTGGTAATGATCCGACTATATTTGTAGTTGGTCGTATATGGCTTCTCTTTCTTCTTTTGGTTTATTATCTTCGTGTGCATAATTTTACACTATATTTAATTTATGGTCTTCCGCTTTCATTTTTACCACCAATATTCGTGAAGATATGTAGTTACACTCTTGTATGTTGTTTTTGTATTTCTTAGGTAATGCGATGGCTACCCCTTCCTTTGCTCTGACTTGTTTTTCTACCCTACTATAGATTACTAAATAGTCATCGTATTGCACTGACCTATGCCTTTCTTTTTGGTTTTTTGTAAGGCTCATATATCATTTTTATTATCTTTAAGTTCTTTTAGGGTTTTTGATCTTTATTATTGAATGATTTGATGTTCCAGACGTATGTAGTAGATGTAGATGGAGCCAGACGTATTATGTGTTTTTTTTCTTATTCGTTGTCCTTTTAGATTTATCTGATCCTTTAGATCAGTCCTATTCCGAGGCAGAGTATCGTTTATATGAGCAATTTTTTTTTTTACGTTGGATAGGGAGCTAACCTGATCCAACAACCTTCCTTCTTTTCCCGGGCTTAGGACCGGCAACATGATCGCTGATCTCGATCCGCCCAGCGATCATGCAGGCGGAGTTCTAATGTACGTAATCTTTTTACCGCAATACTATACGAATCGCCAAATTGATTTGTGTCCCTTTTGAATGGTAATCTTACAACATATCTACCTGAATTTTCGCGCTAAGTATTCGTTTTGTAATGCTCTCCGCAGCATTCCTCTTCGTGAGACCTGATACTATTTTCTGGGGTTTGTTCGACGCGCTAAAATTTTTCTAATTGATTGTGCAATTTAACCATGGCGGTATGATACTTAACGGTTTGTGGAACAGGCATGTCTCCATTTGTTACTACTATCCAGCCTAGTCGCGTGTTTTGTACGGCTAATGTTTCATTAAGTTAAACTATTTGACCGGCGCTCCACAAACTACAGAATATTTAATTCCGATAATTGCATCGATTTCTGAAGGTTTAGAAAAGTCGGGATCAGCTAACTAAATATTCGCGGGAATAATTAACTCTTCCGACAATACTCCATGAGCTGTCGAAGTTCTTGTTATATTAGTTAAAGTAGGAATTTTAGTTTCGCAGTATAATTTTCTGTGCGTGACAGCATTGTGGTTACAATGATTTTATTAATGTTGATTCCAGTCTTATTTATTCACGCTATTGGTATGTCTACTGCTTGTTTAGGAAGGCGAAGCTTATTAGCGAATTCCATCTTTAAAAAATTAGCTTCGGCCTCCGAATCCAAAGTACACGACACTTGTGTGGATTCCCGTCGCGATCTAGCAATGATACTACCGCAGTTAATAATAGTGTAGGTAAGGTACGCGATCGAGTTTTAAATGTGCGCATTTTACCGTTGCGCTTTCTTCGTCTAAATGTAATAACGTGTTATGCCTACCCTTACATTCCTGCAAGCTCCTGCATGGCACGCATCTATCTTGTGATTGTCGCGTAAACAATTTGTGAACAAACGCGCCCGCTCAATGATCTTTCTACGTTCCTCGGGTTTAGCTTTTAATAACTGCTCACATTCGGAAGTATAATGACTACGCTTGCTTAAAGAACACCGAGGGCGTATTTAAGACGAGTATACTTGGACCTCATTCCGCCGCGGATCGGCTTGTTCTTAGTTTTGTGGATTAGTTTAACGCGCGTTGGTTGGCATTACATTTCGAGGATTAGAATGTCGCGAGAAAGGTTTAAGTGATTGTTATTCTAATTTTTTCCGTGTTTCTCGATGTCCTTTCTGGCTGTGATAATGTGATAATGTGATAATGTGTGTGTAATAGAGTGAATCCGCTATCGCGTAGAAACTTTACTAATTCGTCTACGGTCGGCAGATTCCATTTGGATTGTCGATTTTCCCATTCGTAACGCGTTTGATCGTCTAACCGCGAAACTACCATGTGAATGGGGAAGGCCTTAAGAAATGACTTTTTGGTGAACAATAGTGATTGATAGTTTGTGCAAAGCGAGTCTGATGCATCGATTAAAGACTGCGGTGATTGCCTATTGGTTCTTAGGCATTCCTGTATCGCTTTTATATGTTTATTAATTAATACAGCGGATTATCATAATATTCTTCTAAGTTCCAAGCTACTTGATAATTATTTCCCATTGTTTCTAATGCGCGTATTTTGTCTTCTGCTTTTCCCGATAAGCAAGCTTTTAAATTAGAAAATTTCTGTCTATTTAGCTAAAGATCAATTGAAACTTATCCGCGAAGTTTGGTCAGTCTTCGAACCGCCCGTCGAATTGCTGCAGACGCACCGCTGGTAATTTTAAATTATTATCACTAGAAAATATTGCTCGCGTATGAAGTGGCATTCACGGTGGATAGTAATACGGGCGAATCGGTGGTTTGAATTATTGATGCATTGAATTTTGCTAATATTTCCTCCGCATTTACTTTCGCGCTATGAACGACCTCGCGATGATCATTACCCTCTTTGATACGATCTTCAACTGTTTCGTCGGAAGCTTTATCTAATAATTCGATTTAAATATCTTCAAATGTTACCATATCTGAATCGATCTCCTTAATTTTTGCTTGACCATTGCTATATCCTCCCAATTAGAATTGTCTAAGCCATTGATGAGTTTTTTAAAAATTGTTAATTTGCTTTTTAATGCTGCGCGTCTACGTATAAGCTTCGATTAACTAAGTTCGCTCATTAAAGAATGCATTTTCACGATAAAAAGGCACGATTTAGGAGAGATAAGAGAGGAAGTATTTCACAAACAGGTGACTCGGTAAAAAGTATTGCTTAAGACTCACGTGTTTTATATTAACCGTCCTGTAGTGATGTACTGCACGCTTTCTAGGACGCCTTATGATCGCTTTGTTGTTTCCCTGTAGTGAATGATTAACGCTTCCAGGATGATTATCGCTGCTGTTAGGTTTGGAAACTTCCGCGTTCTCTTTCTCGTCTGCTTGAAGTAGACTGTATTTGCTTGCAAAAATTGGATAAGATAGGACTGATCCGGCTCAAAGGACCAAAAACATGATGAGGTACCAGTGCCTTGATCAGTAATACGCGATTTTTTTTATCTTGAAGTTCCGTTGTGAATGTGATATGTGATTTCGATAGTTGTTGCGTTGTAACTCGTTGTCTACTCGTGCTCCTATGCTGCACTGCCCGTTGACTACGTTGCTTCGTGACGTGTCGTTGTGACGCTTGTATGCTCTCTCGGTATTCTGCAGCGTCGTCAAAGTCGATGCGTTTTTCTTCTCGATGCTTTGCTTGAATATGCTTGCTGGCTGTGTTGTTTTGATATGATGATCTCGCAGCGGTTGCAAGGGTTTTTTAAGGAGAGAATGATCGTCATTCCTTCCCTGCGTTGATTATCCAATAGAAAAAAGTTCCATAGTCCATAGCTGCACACGAACAAAGTGTCTAGCTGCTTGGATGTGGAAACAAAGCACGAGGAAAACCTGTGAGGAATAAACAAAAACCGTCCGTCTCGGCGGCACCCGTGTGTTTACTTAGTAAGTAAGCATCGCTTTAAATATCTGGCGATCGAACGGTCCGTCGCATCGATACCTCACATAGGGCTTTGTTCGATAAGTTTTATGGCCTTTAAGAAAGAGTATTCGAATACGTTGTTCGTGATTTAAATAATATCGAAACTTATGTTATGCTTTCTTAATACATTTGCGTAACGACGAAACAATAACACTGCCCGAACGATGGAAAAAAGTCATCGACAAGAGCAGACTTACCTAATTGAATAAAGTTATATTTTTAGTAATATTTTAAATTTCCTTTCTATTTAAAGTCCTAATAACTTAGTTGCCAAATTAATATTAGTTTCTAAAGTTATACTTCTTTTGGCGCGTTAGGAAAAATGTAATGGGGAATGATTTGGTTCCGAGGGTCTGGAAAAACAAACAATGAAGTTTGTCAGTATTTACGAAGCGCGGCAAAGCGATTTCAAGTTTACTGCATGAATTAGTCTTCTATTCTTCATCCTTTTTTTTCTTAAGCGAGTCACCAATCAAAATACTAATCGTACTCAGCGTTGCTTTACTGAAATGATCGAGCGAGAACTAATGCTGTAACCGCGCCATGGCCGTTGACGCATAAATTAATTCGATATATCTCCATTACATTAATGTGGACTGATATCTATTTTTATATTTTTTTTTTATTCTTTTTTATTCTTTCTTATATAAATGATATATCGATCGATTAAAAATATTTTTCTTTTCATTTTTTAAAGTATTTAGTTAACTTAATAGAAAGAATAATTAGTAGCTTATCTACTCATATTTTCAATCCACCTCCTATTTTACCTGGTCACGCTATAAATATATATATAAGTAAGTTTGGGATAAATCCAAACTGTAGGGACTCGCTAGATGGAGCTGCTTGACACTCAGACCAAGCTCAAGTCGCCTGGCCGTGGCACTTCAGAGTCGTAACTACGTGAGACGAGAAGTAAACTCGTAGATATTTTGTTATATTCATTTATTATTTAGGTTTTATTTAAGTTTTTATATATTATATCGTTTATTTTTTATTGAAGTTATATTCGTTTTAATCATAATAAAAAAAGCTGTACATTTTTTGATTCGTTTCAACTAGTATCAACCGTTGTACTAATTATTCAACCGTAGTTACCATCATTACTAAGACAAAGAAATTGTCTTATAAATCAACAATACAAAAAATGGCTGTTGTTCGAGCAAGATTCTGCTTTGTCTCTGAGGCATTAGACATTAAGACAAACATTATGAGATTCGTACGATTCAATTAGAAGGAGAAGACATTACCTATGAATTCCCGGAAAACTTTT
Source organism: Polistes fuscatus (assembly GCF_010416935.1). Lineage (NCBI taxonomy): Eukaryota > Metazoa > Arthropoda > Insecta > Hymenoptera > Vespidae > Polistes > Polistes fuscatus. Next base: position 130,516 of record NW_025113130.1, read on the forward strand.
AAACGAAAGAGAAATCGAGACCTTTTCGAAACCGGAATCGTGAAAAACATAGGCAGAGTTTAAAAACACGGGAAAAGTTCCGGAAGGTGTGGATTTCTCTTATATGATCTAAAAGTCGTTACTTGGATAGGGTAACGTATGTTACGACGGTATTTATTTAGATGAGTGTCGGGCATTGTTGATCCTAGTTCTGTTTCTTCCCATAACCTTAACCTTCCTATATGAAAATATCACGTCGCGAATAAAGAACAATGTTCTTGATAAATATTCTGGAAAAAATCAGAACGCGGATACATTTAAAGATCTATTTGTGTGAGTGCACTCGCATAAATTGTAGAGAAGAGAATTACGCTGAGACGTTGCGTTTTTTTTTTGGAGGAACCGGCCCTGACTGGTTCCAAAGTTTTCTGAAGACTATAAGATTACACGACCATGGGAGCATTGGAAGAATTCCTTTCTTGATACTTTTGCCGTGATAGGGTGTCCAGAAATAAAGTATGCTACGATTTTCGATATTTAAACGAATCACTATTAGAACACGCGCAAAAAAAAAGAAACCTACTTTTAGCACCAGACCCGAAAATATTTAGAAAATACTCAAATAAACCTAATCGTTTTAAGCTTACCAGAAAAAACTACCCCACATATCCAGGAAGGAATTGAATCAATTGATAACCTTATGTCACGCATACATCACTTAGAAGGTCGATAGAGATAGAAAAAAAAGAAACAACAAAAATTCCAGAGGAAATTAAATCAGATAGAAAACCTTGCTCTTACTGCATAAAAATGGGTTTTCCAAACAGATATCATCCAGAAGAGGTGTTGGCTAAAACGATCAGATTAAAGAGAAAACGAGAAATGACAAAATAAAAATAATAAATAACACTCGTATGGAAGAGAGCGTAGCGTTTTCGTACGAGTCAAAAACGGAGTGCGATCCCACTTATTAGATTAAACACATGCATCGAGAAAATTCCATCACTGCGGTGTATCTTACTCGGGAGAAAATGTATCAATTATAAATTACGATACAGTTGTAAATTTAAATTAAGCAAAAAGTAAGTGGGGTCAATAAACTTAACCATTCGCAGGCACTACGAATACGTTAGGCCAATAAAGCTAGCAACAAAGTCATGAGATCTCTAAGACAATGTTTTATATGTAAAAAGTGACTCTTTTCTGGATGACATTTTGCTGGGTATAGATTCAATTTGATTGTGTCTTGGTTTAACGAATTGCGTTCTTCATTCGCGTACATGTCTTGATTACACAATACATGTAATCGAAGCTTTAGCAAAATATTGATTATTTCGAGCTTGAGATCGTGAACTTTGCCCCATGTTTGTTAATGTAATTTTTTTGATTGTTTATCCGATGATGACACTGCATAGAAGAATTTTCCATATGCACATTCCATATGCACATCAGCTTGCACAGTAATATAGTTGTGATAGTCATCTTTTGCAGTAGACAACGATGCATCTTGAAGAAGTAAAAGTAAAAAATAAAGACTAAATTCCTAAACGTACCAAAAAGAAGTATAAGTTCAAAAAGAAGTAATAATTAGCAGTACTATTAGTTATTGCTATGAATTTTAAATTGTATAAATTTGTACCGTTAATCCCAGGCTGAGACAATGGTTCGAAGTCACTAGTAAATTCGAAGTTGATGGGTTACATAAAGTTCCATTCGCAGACAATTGGATTTCTTGAAGAAATAAATGTAAAATAAAGTTAAATAAAATAAATGTAAGTAACTTCAAATGACTTCAAAACATAAAAACCAAACGAAAAAATAAATAATTAGCAATAATATTGGTTATTGCTGGGACATTTAAATTATTTAAATTTGTACCGGTAATCACAGGCTTATCCGATTGTTCGCAAAGTAAATTAGAAGTTGACGAGTACATAAAATTTCATTCGCAGGCAATTCATAACCTTTTTAATAATTTTTCTTCGCAGCCAAGAACCCTACAACGTTTTGCATTAGCGTGCATTTTGTTTTCCTTATTTCCTCATTATTTTCCTTATTTTCCTCATTATTTCCTTATTTTCCTTATTCTTTTTCCTACGAACACGATAATCTCTACATTTCTCTGCATTAGTTTTAGGCATATTGAAAACTAAAACAGAAATTTAAATGTATACTGATCCTGGTCAATTAAAAGCTGCAAGAGATTATAGTTTAATAATAACTTCAAAATTAAAATAAATAAATTAAAATAAATAAATTTTCAATAATTAATAATAAATAATTAAATTTAAACTATAGATAAATGTGAACGTTTAATCTTAGTTTTTGTATTGTTTCTAAGGAGAATAGTTGAAGATCTACGTCCGATCGGCACTATTGTTTTATTAATTTAAATCGCAACGTGTCCAGCAACTTTTTGTACGAATTTTTGGCAAATCTTTAATAAAACTGGAAACTTAAGCCACACAACATTACTTCTCCATCTTCATTGTATTCAATATGAAACAACTACAATTTTCCCGAATGCCAATATATACTCTACATTTGTAAACAAAATAAAATATAACTTCAATACAAACTTTAATAAAATAAAGATAATAAATACAATTTAAATAAAATACAATTGTTAAAAAAAAACATTAAAATAAAACAACAAATAAGAAAAAAAAAACACTTGGTTAAAACAATGCAAAGTATAATACTATTGGCTTATCAGGCAAAAAGCCTAGTAGCATAAAAGCTCTGTTTGATAAATTAAATATAATAAGGAGTTGCGGTTTAAACAAATAATTAAAAACGTATCTCACCTCTTTCTCGCTTCGCTTGTATACGGATTAAACAAAAAGGTACACCTCGTTTATGGAAGTATAAGGATTATTTATACATTTCTTATTTCGCTTCTAGCTTAAATCGCTTTGTTTGTCTCTTTCTTTGTAAATTCTTTGCTACTTATCTTAGACGTGTCGTCGTGAGCGTCCAGTGAAAGAATAGGACGAGGTCTTTGTTTAATCGTCCTAGCATGGCGTGCTTAGCAACGGTTTAAAAAGTTGGGAGGGACGATAAGAAAATTTCGTTATTTTTAATATTTTCGAAATGAATGAGCCGCGTATTTCGAATATACGCTAAGAATCTATAATCTTTTTAAATGGTACATAAATCGTTATTATGTTGAGTGCCTCACGAATTCTGAAGGAAATCCTCGTCAGGCTACGCTTGGAATTTAGTATTGAAAAAGAAGTATAACTTTAAAACAATCACAGTAAATTCATATTGCACAAAACGTTTCCATTCTTTTATGCTTTACTCTCTATATATTTATAATTAATTACCGATTGCCTATCACAATGATAACATATTATTATTATTATTATCATTATTAATTTCCCTTGTTACTTTTTAATTTTCCTCGTTTTTTATTATTATTTTGATTAATGTTATTATTATTACAATATTAGTATTATTATTATAATATAATTTTTACATAGAATATAAGTTGATAAAGAAACCTGTTCCTCTTCCCTGCTTGATGATCGATAATATTTTTAATTAAAGAAGATTATTTTACTTTTACTATTATATTTTTATTCTCATTTATTTATTGAAGTTATTTAATCTTATATAAATATATATAAGACAATTTCTTTGTTTTAGCAGTGATAGTAATTACGGTTGAATAATTAGTACAACGGTTGATGCTAAGTTGAAACTGAATAAACAATATGTACAGCTTTCTTTTATTAGGATTAATACGAATATAACTTAAATAATAAATAATAAACGATATATATATAATAAACTTAAAATATTAAACTTAAGTAATAAATGAATATAACAAAAATATCTCTACGAGTTTACTTCTCGTCTCACGTAGTTACGACTCTGAAGTGCCACGGCCAGGCGACTTGAGCTTGGTCTGAGTGTCAAGCAGCTCCATCTAGCGAGTCGCCTTACAGTTTGGATTTATCCCCAACCTTACATCCCCCCTCCCCCCAGACCTATGTCAGGAGACTAGAAATAGGGAATCATCTTACTCGCATGGTAGATATTTTACTCTGGTGTTTTAAGTCCCGAGTCGACAACATATATCAGATCGGAGATTTTCTTCTTTATTCTAAAAGGACCTACCCTGAGTGGATCCAGTTTCTTCCGATTTAAGCGATTTTCGTTCTGAATATAAACTAGGTCCCCTACTCTGTATGTAATCTCACGTTTATTTTTATCATAATAAACTTTATTCTGATTATGAATTTTCTTCGTATTTAAAAATGCTATTTTTCTGTTTTCTTCTAGATTTTCTAAATTATTTTCGTTAAGTTCTGAGGGAAAGAAAGATCTGTCAATACCGTTTAATATATAATTTGGTGTAAACTTTGTTGTGGTGTGTATTGTATTGTTGTAGTTTTCTACACACTGTTCCGCTATGACTGACCTCGGCCATTCTTATTTTCAAAAATTTTACACCTCATTGAATTTACTAAAGTTTGATTTGTCTGTTCGTTTTGCTCGTTTGAGAAAGGGCAGTCTACCGCAGTGAAAATGTTAGTTATATTTTCTGCTTTTAGAAAATTTCAAAACTCTCTTGAATTTATTCCAGCGTACTGATCCGTTAGGAGTAACTTTATTTTCCCATTTTTCTGAACTTTCTTTATCAAGTTAATAAAATCTTTTGCCGTTTGCGTTTTTGAGGTCACTATAAAGGCGTACTTTGTGAAATGGTCTACGAATAAATGTAAGTATTTTTTGGTAACCTTTTTCCACTTAACCCTCCTATTGTTTTCACGGAAATTATTTGATAAGGTTCAGACGCTGGACCCAATTGTGAGAGGGTTGAGTAAAATTACCAAATCTCGATTTGTTTCTTATGCATGTGTCACATGTTCGACAAATAAGTTTTATATGTTTATGCATGTTTTAAAATAATATTTTTGAGTTAATGTCAGATTTAACTGCTTGACTCCAATATGACTTTTATTGTGAACATTTTTTATCATTTAAATGACCAAATTTTCCGAAACCCATATCTTTTCTTTGTTATTTAGAAATTTATAACAAATGTTATTTTTTCTTACTAATTTATCCTCTTTTTTTATATTTAATTGTTTTTGATCTTTCAACAATTCCTCTGTTTCTAGCATTTATATACGTTACCAGAAAATGGTTGAATCCCTCCCAATGAGTTCTACTAAACAGTTTAACGCTGGAATGAGTGAGATAGGACAGGATAGATAAATGAGCAAAACAATTTTACGCGGCACAAAGCTACTTGCCTCGGCATAAAAACTCTCACGGAATTGAGAGAAAAGCCGGGGCAAGAGAACAATTTATTCAATAAACTGGTGAAACATACAATGACAAACAAAACGCTGGAAAGAAAATATATTATTAGAATAAACGACGCGAGGTACCTTTTGGTCGCACGCTAGAGACCTCTCTTAACGTTCGCTTCCGACGCAAGGCGACAACCGAACGCACGCTGTTTTCTTATCGCACCTAACGATGGCCTGTCTGGCCAGAACCTTATCCCGCGATGGTAGCCTGGCGACCGGTTGCAGATAATTCGCTACAACCGTCCGACTACAAGATGCAGATAATTCGCTCCAACTCTCTGACTACAAGCCCACGTGGGGAGACTGGCTACAGGTTGCGGATACTTCGCTACAACTGTCGGCTGCAAGCCCGCGTTGGGAGCCTGGCGACAAGTTGCAGTTATCCGTACAACTGACCGACTAGAAGCCCACGTGGGAAGCCTGGCTACAGGTTGCGGATAAGGCGCTACAACTGTCCGCAGCAAGCCCGCGTTGGGAGCCTAGCGACAGATTGCAGTTATCCGTATAACTGACCGACTAGAAGCCCACGTGGGGAGCCTATTAGGAACAAAACACTAGACAATTTCACACACTCCTCACTCACTCTCACACGATCTAGTCACGTTTTCAGAACAAAGCCAAGATAACGAGAAACTCAAGATGAGAAAATATACAGTAGGTAGCTCAAACCAGAGTGAACACCAGAATGAGACTCGTGCGTGCACACGGCCCCACGCATCCTATCCCCCCCCGCACACCTCAAGACGCTCTCCCATGCCTCTAGCATGGTAAGGCGCGTCCGCACGCATTTCAACAGCCCTTGCGCGCCCTCGCAACCTCATTAACGCATACGCCTCCTATCCTATTCCGCGCGCAATATAAATTATTCCAACAACGTAAATATCGCCGAACATCCTCCATTGACAAGAAATTTGCTATTTCTATAGCTGTTTCACTGCTTATGCTTTCATCTAACACTGGGTATCTAGAAAAGCTATCTGCTTCTGCATTATTTTTTCCCGAGTGGTACTTTGTTTCGAAATCAAAATTTGAGATGCAGTGTAATAACTCTAAAAGTTTAGGATCTTTACTCTTTTTTACATTAAAATTTTCCAGTGGTTTGTGGTCTGTAAAAATCGTGAATTTGTTTCCTATAAGCTTGTATTGCCAATATAAGATACACTCTTTTATTGCCAGAATTTCCAAGAAAATAGCGCGTTTATATTCTTGTGGTTTGTTAATTTTTTTGAAAAGTAGAAGATTGGTTTTATAGAGTTGTCTTTTTGAGGTTGTTTTAAAATTGATGCTACTCCTTTTTTAGATGCATCTTTAAAAATGTAAATAGGAAGTTTCAGGTCGAAAATTTTTAATATTGGTTCCGAGCTGAGATAGTTTTTTATCTTCCTTAGACTGTCTTCACATTCTTGTGTCCATTCAAATTTCACATTTTTTCTGAGTAATTTATGCAGTGGTTCTAACTCTATTGAAGCTTGTGGTATATATTTAAATAAAAATTTATCTTCCCAAAAGTTGTCTAACATTTTTCTGATTTCGCGGTGTAGGAAAGTCTTTGATTGCTATTAAATTGTAATTTACGGGTTTTATCTTATTTTCTTTGATTTCGTATCCTAAATAGGTGATTGATTTTTTTGCGAAAGCGCATTTTTTCTTGTTTACTTTAAACCCGCTTCTTCCATGGCAATAAGAACTTCGTTAATACGACGTACATGATCTGAATAGTTTTCTGAGAAAATCAGAATATCATCAATATAATTCATCGGGAAAGATTCGAAATTTTTTTCGCTAAAACGACGCTCAGAATTCTCTGAAAAATCGCTGGAGCCGACTTTAAGCCAAAAGGCAAGCATTTCCATTGCCAATGCCCGTTTTGGGTAATAAACGCGGTTTTATATCTATCTTTTTCCCTAATCGGGATTGACCAGAAGGCCGAGTTTATATCCAGTTTTGAAAACAATTTGCAGTCTCGTACTCGCATTAACATATCATCAATCATTGGGAATGATGGCATTCTGGTATAATAATTTTATTTAGTTCACTATAGTCTACGCACAATCGTGACTTTCTTCCTTCTTCCTTCTTTAAAACAAGAGTTACCGGAGCTGCGAAAGGACTAGTAGAGCGTTCAATTAAACCTACTCTCAATAACGATTTGATTTGTTATTTTATTTCTTCGTTATCTGCTATAGAACATTTGTACGCGTGCGCGCAATATATTTATTTACCGAAAGCTTTAGTGATGCCTCATAATCGTTTATTTTTCCTACTTCAAACTTATCTTCCGTGAACAACTCTATGTGTTTATTTATTATCTCTTCCAACGAGCTTTCCTTGCTTATAATTATGTTTGTTGATATTGACTCTGTTTTCATATTCCCATTTAACAGATCTTTCTTTGTATTTTTTTGAAAAATTTTCAAATTTTCGTCCTGACAAAGTTTAAAATCTTTAATTGGATCTATACCCAGCAAAATGTCATCCTGAAAAGAGTCACTTTTTACAATATAAAAACATATTGTCTTAGAAATACTCATGACTTTAGTTTCTAGCTTTATTGAGCCTAACGTATTCGTAGTGCCTGCGAATGTGTTAAGTTTATTTACCTCACTTACTTTTTTGCTTAATTTTGAATTTACAACTGTATCGTAATTTATAATTGATAATTTTCTCCCGAGTAATATACCGCAGTGACTGGATTATTCTCGATGCATATTTTTAATCTAATAAGTGGGATCGCACTCCGTTTTTTGACTCGTCCGAAAACGCTACGCTTCTTCCATACTAGTGTTATTTATTATTTTTATTTTGTCATTTCTCGTTTTCTCTTTATCTGATCGTTTTAGCCAACACACCTCTTCTGGATGATATCTGTTTGGAAAACCCTTTTTTATGCAGTAAGAGCAAGGTTTCCTATCTGATTTAATTTCCTCTGGAATTTTTGTTTTTCTTTTTTTTTCTATCTCTATAAGACCTTCTAAGTGATGTATGCGTGACATAAGGTTATCAATTGTATTCAATTCCTTCCTGGATATGTGCTGTAGTATTTTTTCTGGTAATTTTAAAACGATTAGGTTCATTTGAGTATTTTTTAATATTTTCGGGTCTGTGCCTAAATGTAGGTTTCTTTTTTTTGCGCGTATTCTTATAGTGATCCGTTTAAATATCGAAAATCGTATGCATACTTTATTTCTGGCCACCCTATCACAGCAAAAGTATCTAGAAAGGAATCCTTTCAATGCTCCCATGGTCGTGTAATCTTATTAGTCTTCAGAAAACTTTGGAACCAGTCAAGGGCCGGTCCCTTAAAAAAAAAACGCAACGTCTCAGCGTAATTCTCTTCTCTACAATTTATGCGAGTGCACTCACTCACAAGTAGATCTATAAATGTATCCGCGTTCTGATTTTTTCCAGATTATTTATCAAGAACCATGTTCTTTATTCGCGACGTGATATTTTTATACATGAAGGTTTCAAGATTATGGGGAGAAACGGAACTAGGATCAACATATGCCCGACACTCATCCAAATAAATACCGTCGTAACATACGTTACCCTTTTTATCCAAGTAAGGACTTTTGAGATCATCTATAAGAGAAATCCACACCTTCCGGAACTTTCCCGTGTTTTTAAACTCTTGCCTATGTTTTTCACGATTCCGGTTTCGAAAAGGTCTCGATGTTTCTCTTTCGTTTAAAAGTTTTCCGGGAATTCATAGGTAATGTCTTCTCCTTCTAATTGAATCGTACGAACTCTCATAATGTTTGTCTTAATGTCTAATGCCTCAGAGACAAAGCAGAATCTTGCTCGAACAACAGCCATTTTTTGTATTGTTGATTTATAAGACAATTTCTTTGTCTTAGTAATGATGGTAACTACGGTTGAATAATTAGTACAACGGTTGATTCTTAGTTAAAACTGAATCAACAATATGTACAGCTTTTTTTTATTATGATTAAAACGAATATAACTTAAATAATAAATAATAAACGATATATATAATAATAAACTTAAAATATTAAACTAAAATAATAAATGAATATAACAAAAATATCTCTACGAGTTTACTTCTCGTCTCACGTAGTTACGACTCTGAAGTGCCACGGCCAGGCGACTTGAGCTTGGTCTGAGTGTCAAGCAGCTCCATCTAGCGAGTTGCCCTACAGTTTGGATTTATCCCCAAACTTACATATATATATAGCGTGACCAGGTGAAAAGGAGGAGGATTAAAAATAAGAGTAGATAAGCTACTAATTATTCTTTTCTATTAAGATAACTAAATAACTTCAAAAAAGAAAAGATTAATATTTTCAATCGACCGATATATCATTTATATAAGAAAAAATAGAAAAAGAATAAAAAAAAAATATAAAAAAATATATATCAGTCCACATTAAATGTAAGGGAGATATATCGATTTACTTTATGCGTCAACGGCCATGGCGCGGCTACAGCATTAGTTCTCGCTCGATCATTTAAGTAATGCAGCGCTGAGTACGATTAGTATTTGGATGGGTGACCCGCTTAAGAGAAAAAAAGGGGAAGAATAAGAGAAGACAACTTCATGCCGTAAACTTAAAATCGCTTTGCCGCGCGTCGTAAATACCGACAAACTTCATGGTGTCGTTTTTTCAGACGCTCGGAACCAATTCACTCCCCATTACATTTTCCCCAACGCGCTAAATGAAGTATAACTTCAAAAAAAAATTATCAAAATATAGATATCATTTCACACTTAATATAAGGGAGATATATCGAATTACTTTATTCGTCAACGTCCATGCGCGGTGACAGTACTAATTCCCGCGCGATCATTTAGGTAATTCATCGCTGTGTACGATTAGTACTTAAATAGGTGACCCGCATGAAGAAAAAAAAAGAGGAGAAAAAAGAAAATATTTTTGATGGATATTTTCGTTTAGATACACTTTATATCAATAGTAATAGGCATTACACTTCTCTGCATTAGTTTTAAAAATCTCGAAAACTAAAACAAGATTATAAATGTTTACTGATACTAGTCAAGAAGCTGCAAAAGATTGTGGTTTTATAAGAATAATTGTAGAAAATAATGTACAAAAAAATTAGATGCTTTCTTTTTTAATTCTTTTGATAGAATATCAATGCACATTATTTCTTCCTTGTTAAAATGTAAATTAGACGGTATGTTTCAAAATATTTCATGATTTCAATATTATTGGCTTCTTCTTATCAGTAATGAAAATAATGCACTCTTTCTTTCAGTAAAATGATTGATCATCTAAGCGGAGAGAATAAGTTTTCTAATACTTTTAATAATTATTTTTCAAGAGAATTTTCAAGATAATTATAAAATTTTTTTCTTCTTCTTCTTCTTCTTCTTTCTTTAGTTTAGGCAAATTTCCTGTTCCGTAATGACGTTTTTCTGCCTATTGCACTGCTAAATTGTCGCACCATCGTTTTCGTGGGCGCCCTGTGCTTCTGCGGCCTGCCGGTGACTTATCCCGTGCAATTCTGACAATTCTTCTGTTGTCCATTCTATTGATGTGTTCGTTCCATTCTTTTTTTCTTTTTAGTATCCACTCGTTGATGTTTTCCACTTTGCATGTTCTTCTTATATCTTCGCTTCTCTCTCGATCCAGTAGTGTTTTTCCAACTATTCTGCGAAGAACTCTCATTTCGGTTGTCTCTAGTAACTGTTTCGTTTTCGCCGTGTCTGGTCGAGTTTCTGCGGTATGTGACATAATAGGTCTTACCATTGCCTTGTAAATTCTTGCTTTGGTCTCTATGTCAATGTTTTTGTTTCGCCATATTGTGTCATTCAAACAACCCGCTATTCTGGATGCCTTCATTGTCTGTTCTCTTACCTCTGCTTCAACATCACCATATCCTGAGACTTCTATTCCTAGGTACTTAAACTCATTTCCTGCTGAATAACCTTCCCTTCAATTTCCAGTTTGCATCTTAACGGTGTCTTTGATGTTGTCATGCAATTTGTTTTCTGGTCCGATATTTTCATGTTGAATGATTTGGCTATGCAGTTAAATCGGTGTAGTAGACGTTGTAGATCATCCTCATTTTCGGCCACTAATAAAGCGTCATCAGCATAGCATAGGATGGTTACTTCTTCGTTGCCGATTTTATATCCTTTTGAAGTCTTACGTTTCTTATTATTTCGTCCATAATGATGTTAAAAAGCAGGGGACTTAGGGAATCCCCTTGTCGGATACCACGATCTGCATCAATCGGTTCAGTCAAGGCGCCATTTATCTTTGCTTGGATCTTATTGTTTCTATAGATGTCCTCTATGGTCTTGATAAGATTGTTCGGAATTTGCCGGTTATAAAGGAGGTGTATAACATCCTTTAACTGCACTCGGTCGAATGCCTTTTCCAAATTATGAAACACATATATGCTGGCCTGTTGTATTCAATTGATTTTTCTGTTATTTGTCTTATGATGAAAACCGCGTCTGTGCACGATCTGCCTGATCTGAATCCTTGCTGTTCGTCTTCTAGATTTGTTAAGCTGTTAATTTTATTCGTTATAATCTTTGTTGTTAGTTTTAATGAAGTGTTTAAAAGGTTTATTCCCTCTGTAGTTTGTAGGCAGCTCTTTGTCTCCTTTTTTAAACATAACTATAGTTGTGCTAGTGCGCCATTCGTCAGGTATTTTGTGTTGGCATAGTATTTTTTGGATTAGGAATGTTAGTTGTTGTGTGAGACGTTAGCCACCATATTTATTAACTCGTTTGGGATGCCATCTTGCCCTGAGCTTTTCCTATTCTTTAGTCTTTGAATAGCTGTTTCTACATCACTAGGCTCAATATGTATGTCGCTTCTGGTTATTATTTCTGGCGTATTTAGTTCCGTTTGAGGTTCTTCTGATTTATAGAGCTCTGTTAGATAGTTAATCCAATTCTCTTTTGTGATCTGGTTTGTTTCTATCATTTCATTGACCTCCTTTCTTTGATTTCTAATAAATCGCCAGATTTGTTTTGGGAGTCCATAGAAGTCACTCTCTATTCTTTTCGAAACAATCTCCTAATAATTTTGCTTTGTTTGCCTTACTAATGTCGCTGTTTGATTCCGGATTCGTCTATACATTTCGTATGACTCAGGTGTTCTTAATGTCCTATAGTTAAGGTATGCCATTTTCTTTTTTTTGCATATTTCCTTAATCTCTGGGCGGAACCAAGGAGTGTTAATCATTCTAGCCCGGTTTTTTACAGTTCGTGTTCCCAGGGCTTCATATGCAGCTTCTAAAATGTTGGATCTTAGTTTCTTCCAGGCTATGTTTATGTTATCTTCTTCTTTTATTGGGTTTTTTTCGATTTTTTCTTTCAACCTGTTCTCGTATAGTTGTTTGGTTGATAAGTTCCATAGTGACTCGATGTTTATTTTCAATTCTTGAGTTGCTCGTGCAAGATTTCTTTGGGGTTTAAACTTTATTCTTATTTTGCTAATAGCAGGCTATGATCGCTTCCTACATTCGCGGAGTTTAACGTCCTGATATCTAATATTTGGTTTGGTTGGACGTATCTGTTGGTAACAATGTAATCAATTGTAGACCTGAAGCCTCTGGTGTTGCTGTATGTAAATTTATATTGTTCCTTATGATTGTAAAATGTATTATTAATCCTTAGCTCGTTAAATGTGCATAGCTGTGTCATTAGTTCTCCATTGTCATTTAACACGTTTTCGTTGAACCTTTGTTTTATTCCAGGTATTATTTCATTTCCGATGCGAGCGTTAAAATCTCCAAGGATTATCATTTGTTGGTTACTTGGTAATGATCCGACTAAATTTTGTAGTTGGTCGTAGAAGGCTTCTCTTTCTTCTTTCGGTTTATTATCCTCGGGTGCATAGATTGATACTATATTTAATCTTTGGCCATTAATCAGCCAGATAATCTCTCCCGGTACTCCGTCTGTTCCTAGCGCCTTACCCATCTTCATCGCCTTGGATTATCCGAAAAGTTCCCCTATGGTAAAGATTGTAGCTGCCGGTGTCTTTATGTCGTCTGTCTTGTCCGTGCGAGTCGGGTTTGTCACGAAAAGTCCGTCAATGATCCGTCCTGTTGTTTCGGCGTCTTTGATTTCCGGCGAAGCTCGGACCCCTAGCTTGCCAGTCACAATCTTGTAACCGGTTCCTCAGGGTTCCCAGAATATCTCTTCGCAGAGCTTTTTCCAGCACTGCGTCTTGCTGTTTCTGATGGCCTTCTTTAGCGCTTTTCGCGCTGTCTTATAGGCGACTTGAAGGTTTTCTTTTTCGGGTCTTCTGTGAGCCCTTGTGACATGTCGTTTCGCCAAGCAAGTTCTTTGGAACTCAGCTATCTCGTTCGTTCAAGATTACCGTTGTTTTCTGTGTCGTACGTTGCGTAATTTCGGCAATATGCTATTGCATATCTGTTCCATCAGTTTTGCCGTCTCTTCTGTATATCTTTCCGCTCTTTGCCGGCCAATCAGCTTCGGGGAAACTTTTGTAATCGGGGCTGATGCTGTCACCAGCTCCTCCGAAAATTTCTGTACGTCTAGTTTGTTTACGTTCCACCGCGGGGGATTCTATGTCCTTATCTGTGTCGTTGTTGTCTGCCCCGTCACCTCGAAGGCTATGTACAGGTCATTGCTGGCCGTGTAGTCCACGATCGCCCTCCAACGCCTCACCTGTGTCATCAATCTGTCTAATGTTTTCGTAACGTCATGTATAGTGTTGCCGAGCCCTGGTCGTTTATATGTCAGTACGTTTCCTGTGTTTGCTATTACTTGGTCTAGCAAGTAGCCGTCCGCGTCTTTTTGTTCTAGTCGATCCCCACTCGATCGCCCTCGCGTTAAAGTCCTCCGTAACTACGACGTCTCTTGGCAGATCCTTAATTCCATCCTCGAGAAGCTCCACCTTTCTCTCGAATTCCACTGAGGTGCAGTTGGGGTTCAGGTAGACGCTAACATAGGTGACAGTGCTTACTCCGACAAAGACGTAATCGTTGTCAACTACGCAGCATGTTATTCGTGATCAGGCAGCGCCCCTCACCCATATAGCTGTTGTCTTAGTCTCGTTCGTGATCCATGTCTGTTTCGTCTTTGTCCTGTACGGTTCGCATAAAATCAGCATGTCCGCATCGTGTTCGTCAGCTATCTGGGGAAGTAGCATGTCTGCTGTCCTGCTTCTGTTCAGGTTTCCTTGAATTATTCAGTCCGTCTTCCTGCCCCCTTTCTACACTCCTCCAGTGCAGTCCGGAAAACCGCACAGCTCCCGGATCAGGCGAGATGCGCCGTGTAACCGTGCTCCGCCTCAGTGTGCAGAAGGCAAGGCGGTCCGTTCTTGCAGTCGGCGGCAAAGAGTCTCGTTTCACCGCATTTTCTGCATCTTTTTGTCCTGTCCACACTTATGAAATTTGTTATTGTGTTTCCGTATCTTAGACACATGTAGCATTTCGTCGTAGATATTCGTTTCCGGACACGGCAACGCACCCATCCTATCTCGATCCGTCCCCGACCAAGAAGCACCCCAGACTCGTACGATTCGAGCTCGCACACCGCCATATATTACTCGTTCTAGTTCGGACCCCAGATGTTGATCCCAAAGTCCTCGCTTCGTCCTGTTTCCCGTTGCTAGGTTTTTCTTGCGTTGTCTTTAGTAGAAACGCTATCAAAGTTCATGATCTCCTGTTGAACACTGGCTATCAAAGCTCTTATACTACCAGTGTCCAAAAATGCTTCCTGCAGAGCGCGTTGAAAATTCTCCCGTCTATCTTTGTCTGTCTGTATATTAAGCAGAAACATTTCTTTTTCTAGGGGTCGTCAACTGCACGTGATTCTTTGTCGGATCAACTTTCATCCGTATTTTTCGTACTATTTTGGAGTATGTACTTTCTTTTCCAGGTTTTACAAGCACAGCTGTCCACCGTTATTTGTGTGCTGGCTTGCGCTTTTCTGTCTGAGCGTTCCCGTTAGTCTCTTCTGTTTTCTTTTCCTGGTCCGTTAGTTTTAACTTTTTCCTCGTAGCTATTTTTCTCTCCTCCGTCGATTCCTCTTTCGAAAGTCGCTACCGAGAGGGCTCCGGCAGTGTCAAGTTTGCCGAACGTTTTCGCTTCGTCCGTAGCGTCTCCCCTTCTTTTATTTCTGTCTCCGTTTCTGTCACTGTCTGTTCGTACTCTGTATCGTTTATTAGTGGGACTGCCTTCGTTTGGTTATTCAGCGCTGCGTCGGCTACCTCTAGTATCGTCTTGATACCGTTCTTGACTTTCAAGTTCATGTTTTTCTCAACAGTTGCTGCCTCGCCCATTTTTGACGCATCCGCAGTTCTGTTGTGTCCATGTCTTTCTGTACCGTAATGTTTGTCATCTCCGTTCCGGGTCTTTTCTTGCTGTTGAGAGCGACAGGAGCCGAGGCGATGCTCACCCCGCTGCCCGCACTCGAAACGCTAGCCAACCTTTTCCTTCTAGGCAGGTTCAGTATCGTTATGTCAGTTCTGCTTTCTACGTCCATTTTCCTCGGCGCTGTCTTAGACGTTATATCCTTGCATATTCTGCGGCCCTAAGAATCCTTGCCGCTTACAGGGGCTTCCAGAGCTTTCATCCAGTCGGAGCCCTGGACAGATTGTTCCTATATTAGTGTTACTACCTGAATTAATTTATTGTGTTGTTTGTGCATTTCATTTTTTTAGTGTTTTTGTATGCTATGGATTTCTCGCGGTCGCTACTTCCCGAACCGTGCCGGAACGCCACACGGCCTCTTAGATTCCTACCCCCTTTGTTGAGTGTATTCCTGTTTGAAGTTGGCGTGTATTTGATTGTTTCGACTATAAAAAGGGCCAGTACATTCATTTGTCGTTTGGAACAGCTCGTTTATACTGATCCCGCACGTTCGGTTTTTTTGCTAGTTCCCATTTATAGTGTCTACTAGAATCATCATCATCATCATCATCATCGTCGTCGTAATCGTCATCGTTATCTTCATCGTCATCGTCTTCGTTATCATCATCATCTTCATCATTATCATCATTATTTTAATTATTACTATTACTATTATTTTTACATAGATTATTGCTAATAAAGAAAAGTGTTTCCCCCTCCCTTCTTGATGATCGATAATATTCGAAAATCTAAGCCGATTATATTTCTTTTATTATAATATTTTTATTCATTTATTTATTTATTTAATTTTATAAATATGTATATATATTTGTAACGCTCCCGCCCAAAACACAGATTTCGTAAAGCAACAAGAACAGAACTTTATTAAACAGCGCGAACTCTTACAACCGTTAAGGCTCTTTCTACAGTTTCCCGTATAACAAACACGTCAGTTCTTTCCGAGCTCCTGTCAAGTTCTGTCGATCAACAACTCGTAGCTTGGAAACGGCCTTCACGTCCTTTTTCCAAGGACGGCTCGAAACAGGGCCGTAACACTACTCCCCCTCTTCGAAATTGTCGTCCCGACAACTGCGGTCTTCGTTTGGCGCCCTAACTTTGGCTCAGAGATGTGATGTTCTGCCATGGCCTTCTCTTCGCCGTAACCCGACCTGGTATTCACCCGGAGCATCAACTCACTCCGCCTAGAGGGAAAACCATGGCGTAAAAACCCCTAGGAGGCCGTCGCGCCTGTCAGCAATCTTTCCGTTTCCTTCTTTGGCTCAACGTCCCCACGCTTCCATAGCCTCGCTCTTTCTCCAGGACAGTTTTCTTCCCTTCAGAGTAGTTCGGAACTGAACGCCTTCCCCCGGGAAACCACGTCTTTCTCTAGAGCTTCATAAGGAACCTTCATGCCCACCCTAAACGGAAAACAAGAACGGCAGAAAACTTCCCGAATTAAACAGCTTAAAATAAACCTAATTTTCCCCCCAAAGTAAACCTACGCTATTCTAGCTGTCCCCCCTTACTCTCTTCCCCCCTCTCCGTAAAAGGAGCAAGACGGTCCGCGTGCACCACGCGCTTTTTACCCCTTCCAGACCTACCAACACTAAAAACTAAATCATTAATTTTATTAAAAATAAAATATGGTCCCTCCCAATCACTCTCCAGCTTCTTTGCTCTTCCTTTTTCCGCCGAGGATTGTATAACCAAACCCTCTGTCCTTCTTTAAAATCCTTCTTCTTGGCCCTTCTGTCATACCAAGCCTTCGTCCTACAGGACTTCATCTCCATCCGCTCCCTTGCGAGCGAATGTATCTCTTCTAGCTTTGACCTGAGCCTTGAGCCATAGGTCCCCGAAGATACTTTCTCCTCTTCGCCCGGAGGACACCCCCGCAGCAAATCCAAAGGCAAGCGTAGCCCCCTTCCTCCCAGCATTTCCGCCGGAGTAAAACCCGTTGTCTCATGCTTCGAAGTCCGATAAGCAAGTAAGCACATCGGTATCCAACGGTCCCAATCCTTCTGATCTTGGCTGATATACTTGGTGAGGTAGTCGGTAATCGTTCTATGCTGCCGTTCTACCTGTCCATCCGATTGTGGATGTAGCGCCGTAGTCCTCGTCTTGCGGATTCCAAGCCGTTCCGCAACCTCTTTCATCAGCCGAGACTCAAAGTTCGTGCCTTGGTCCGTATGGAGCTCCATCGGAACCCCATAACGTGAACGACTTCTTCTACGAATGTCTCCGCAACCGTCTTCGCTCTGAAGTTCCTCAGAGGAAATGCCTCTACCCACTTGCTGAAGCAATCCACGACAACGAGCAGATATCTATTTCCCCGTGTGGACTTCGGGAATGGACCCAGGATGTCCATCTGCACCCTTTCGAAGGGCGCCCCAACGTTGTAGATCTGCATTTTACTACTCCCCTTCTCCGTAGGCCCCTTTCTAGCGATGCAAACGGGGCAAGCCTTGCACCACTCCTCGACATCCCGTTTAAAACCCAGCCAATAAAAACTCTCCTTAATCTTGTTCAGAGTTTTATTGACTCCAAAGTGTCCTCCTGCCGGATTGTCGTGCGCCATCTTAAGGATCTCCTTGGACCGAGCATCCGGAACAACTACCTGTAAAGTGAAAGTTTTTAAGTTCGGATGCTCCCATCTCCTGAAAAGTACCCCCTTCTCCAAGACCAAAGAATCCCACTGCGCCCAATAAACTTTCGCGATCGGCCCAAGCGCCGAAATTTCCTGCCAGGACGGCCTTCTACCGTTCCTCTTCGCCTGAATCAGCGGCCCGATGTTCCTATCTTCTTGCTGTGAGTTCCTCCAGTTCCTGGTTTCATCTTCTCCTAAGATTATCCTTCCAACCTTCTCAACGTGGGCGTTCCCCGTTTTCTCCCGCTTAGCGCAATAAGAGCATCCAGACTCCGCACACGGACGCCTAGATAAACCATCTGCATTGCCATGCACCCTTCCCTTCCTGTGCGTGACCACGAAGTCATAGCGTTGTAAACGTTCAAGCCATCGCGCGAGCTGCCCATCCAGCTCCTTAAACGAGATGAGCCACTGCAAGGAGGCGTGATCCGTTCGCAACTCGAACTTCGCTCCGTAGAGATAATAGTGGAAGGTCTTGATCGAGTCCACCGCAGCTAGGAGTTCCCGCCTCGTGACGCAATAATTCCTTTCAGCCTTGCGGAAAACCCTGCTGTGGTAGGACACAACCTTCTCTCTTACCATCCTGGATCTGCGACAACACTCCACCCAGGCCGTGCTCCGACGCATCTGTATCCAGGATAAACCTTTCTCCCTCCACTGGGAAAGTCAGAATCGGAGGAGTTACCAGGGCGTCGCTGGGGCATTGCATAACCCGAAAGGCTAACCCTGAACTGCCACAATCCTCCTCCTACTGAAAACGCCGTCTTACTCTTATCCTCTGGGCGCATCTTCACCTGCCAGTAGCCACTCTTCAAGTCCAGGGTCGTGAACCAGACCATGCAAGCCAAGCGATCTAAAAGATCATCTATCCGTGGCAGCGGATAGGAGTCCTTCTTCGTGACTTCATTAAGCTTCCTGTAGTCCACGCAGAATCTCAGTGTTCCATCCTTCTTTCGGACAAGCACCGCTGGGGACACCCACGGACTGTCTGATTCCTCTATCACCCCTCGCGTCTTCATCTCCTCGATGATTTTGTCTACTTCCTCCCGCTGATGAAGTGGAATCCTCCGCGGTGCTTGCTTAATCGGGACGCTGTTCGTCAATTCTATCGCATGCTCTACGACGTCGCAGCTCCCGGCTCCTGCATCTTCCGCAAATTCCTTTGCATGGGACCGGAGAAATTCCGCAAATCGATTCTTCTGCTCTTCCGTGAGATTACTTGAATTCCCCTCCAAAATGCGATCGAGCACCTCACTGGTCCCCTCCACAATCCTTGACACAGTGCCTTCATTTTCTGAAATTAATTCCCGAAATTTCCCGACTAAACCGGCCTTAGACAGGAAATCCCTCCCCAAAATGCAATCATCACTGATCTCCGCTAAAACTAAAAACAACTCCTCCGAAAATTTCCCTAACTCCACCTTCGCCTTTACCTATTCCACGGCAGGAAAAACCTCCCCCGTTGGATAACGCAAACGCGCACCTAACCTAACCCTCTCAGAATCCCTATCCACGAACCTCGGATTTACCAACGAGACGTCGGATCCAGTATCCACCAATATCCTGCACGGCTCCCCATTTACCTTCCCCGCGAAAATAACCGACTCCTGCTCTTCTTTCGCGTGCACGTCCTCCACCTTCCTCACGAGAAGCCTAGAAGCTTCCACCGGACTGGACCCCGTCAATCCGGTTCCTGTTAGTTTCCCTTGCGCCTGCCTTCGCGGCACTCCCTTTGGAAGTGACCCGTCCTCCCGCACTTCCAACACGAATTTGCGTTTGCGGAACGCGTTTCCCGCGGAGCCGCCACCTTCGGTCTCCCTTCCCGGCGGAGAGAACCACCCCCGCCGGCGCTCACATCCGAACATCTCTCCGTCGTCCTTTGAGCCCTTCCGCCACCAAACGCATTGGAATCCTGCCGTCTAGACATGGGGTTATAGGCGCAAGCTTCCCCACGTTGTAAGCGTGACACCTCCGACGACCTAGCTCTGTAGATTGTTTCGAGCTCCAACGCCCTCACCGCTGCTACACGCAACGACTTGACCCCCTCGATTTTAAGAGTCGTCCGAGCCTCGGGGTCCCTGATCGCATTCAGGAATTGGCCGCAAGCGATCTTATCTTGAGTCTCGGCCGTGCACTCTGAGTACACAAATCGGGCCAGGCGCTCCAAATCCGCGGCTAGCACTGCCAAATCCTCTCCAGCCTTCTGCCTCCTACTCGCGAATTCCGTGTAGCTCTTTTGCTGATTCAGACGCTCCCCGTAGCGCAGCTCCAGCCTTGACTTCAGCGCTGCAAAAGAAAATTCCTCGCGGTCCTCGAAAGCCTGAAGAACCGCGCGCGCCTCCCCCCGTAAACTCGTCGCGAGAGCCAACACCTTCGCCGATTCATCCCAGCTATTCGCCTTAGCCACCAACTCAAAATGCGAAAGAAAATCTTCCAAATTCCCCTCCCCGTCGTACGTATCGGGTTTCACGGCATAACCTAACCCTGTCACTTCTACGCGACCTGAATCTATCCCCAAACCGACTTCACGCTGGCGCGGACGCTCCCTACGCTCCCATCCTAAGAAATCCCCCCGAGAGCAAGAAGGAATACTTAGCTGCGGTCCACTTCGAACTGCAACGTCCGTAGTTTCCAACCGCGCGCTTAATTCAGCGTTCCTCCTCTCCTGCTCCTCCAACTTCCCTCGCTGATAATGCAGCTCCTCCCTGAGCTCCTTCACCAACGACGCGAGAGCCTGAAACTCCGCTCCTTGAACCCGCTCCTTTTCCTCTGCCTGCCTTCCCCGACGACCTCTGGCAGCCATACAAAACTCACGCACACGTTTCCGTACAAAACGGATCAAAACGTATCCCGGACGAGCCCCCAAAATGTAACGCTCCCGCCCAAAACACAGATTTCGTAAAGCAACAAGAACAGAACTTTATTAAACAGCGCGAACTCTTACAACCGTTAAGGCTCTTTCTACAGTTTCCCGTATAACAAACACGTCAGTTCTTTCCGAGCTCCTGTCAAGTTCTGTCGATCAACAACTCGTAGCTTGGAAACGGCCTTCACGTCCTTTTTCCAAGGACGGCTCGAAACAGGGCCGTAACAATATATATAAGACTATAACTCTTATCCTTAGGTAAGGTTAACCAATAAACTAAATTTGTTTTTCTGAAAACCAAAATTCAAATTGCTATTTATTATGTACATAATTTAATTACATCAATATCTAAATACCCTTAATTTAATTTAATTTAATTACACTATATCTAAATACCCTTTCCTGAAAACCAAAAAAACGACAATTAAAGTTTATTATTTTCACCTATTTTAAACAGTTTATTTAATTATATCTATAACGAATATTCTGTCCTCCTTTTCACCTCTCCTTTATATTCCTAACGGATCTTATATTTATATTTATATCTATAACGACTATTCTGTCCTCCTTTTCACATCTCCTTTATATTTATAAATCCCCACTCATTTCTTTCTATCGATGTTATTAATCGATCCTTCCAACGAAAGCTGCTTGAAGTGCGATAACACATCAAAGGAATACATTTCCTTTACATATATATAGCGTGACAAGGTTAAAAGGGAATAGATATGAATTATGAGAATATAAGTAACTAATTATTACTATTTATTGATTTGATAAAAAAAAATTAAACACAAATTCAATCAATCGATATATTACATATATAAAAAAGAATACGAAAGAAATCAAAATATAGATATCAGTTCACACTTAAAATAAGGGAGATATATCGAATTACTTTATGCGTCAACAACCATAGCGGGCTGACAGAACATATTCCAACTCGATCGAGATGATCGGACTCACCTTTTTATAGGACTGCTGCAGGGCTGGTTAATTTAAGCCAGAAAGCAATAAACTATCAACAGTTCTAGCCGCACGTTGTTACTCCTCCGTGTTGTTACATCCCCTTCCTGATGCATTTGTCGCTCCCCTGACCGGGTCACATACTAGTGGCGAACATCAAGACGCAATAACCATAGCCAGGGCTATTTCGCCTAACTGAGGCTCATTACAGTTGCCGGATGTCAACGGCGGGTAACCTGACCTAGCACCACCAAAAAAAGCTGTGATTTTGGTATTTCTACAAAACAAAATTAGACTGGAAATGTGCCTTCCATATTATCCGTAAATCATGATTGTAAGAGCAGCAAGCCCCCATTAGAAAGAAACCGAAATGAAGAAAGTAAGACAAAAGCAAAGAAAACAATGCGAGGGTGCAGAGAGAAATAATGAGAAAAATAGCAATAGAAGGACATTCACACATCAATAATACCGTCCCTTTTAGTTACCTTTTAAAACAAGCAGGAATTACTAGAAGAGTATTCTACTACCCCTTACCCATGGAAAGGACCCTGACGCAACCCTGACGCAACCCTGACGAAACCGTTATTCACTTGTTTTTCTGATAAAATCTCGAGCTTATTGCGCAAAATCCTGTAAGAACTTTTATCTAACATGCTTTAAATCCTAAACTAACCTTGACCTCACTAAGTGCAATTTATAACAATCCGAGAACAAACATTGATTAATTCCTGTTAAAACTTTGATCAAACATTGTGCTTACTCGTAAAAAAAATAAACACCGAACATTATCTTAATACTGAAAAAACCGTGAACCGACTTCGACGATTTTTGGAACAAACCAGGTTAAAATATTTTTTGATTAAAATCTCTGCTAAAATACGAGCAAAAAAGCTGATAGATAACCTATTTTAAAGGTCTTCTAACTCCCTACAAGAAAAACTAAGCAGTTTTTCTTCAAGTAATATACTTTTCTTTTTAAAAGCAAACGAAATAAACATTCTATAGTACATCTTACTCATAAACTATGAAAGGTAAAAGACTCTAAGATAGATATCTTTAAGCCCTTTAAATTCCACAGAAGCACGCATAAAAACTTTAATTCGTACTTATATGGGGTGCCTAAAACCTAAAGGAGACGCTAAACAAAACTTGCAAAAACGAGCGAACTAAGTAATATAAAAAAATTCAAAAATGAATTTTTTTCGTTTTTTAAATGCTTCCAAAAGAAAGAGTAAAAATTTTGATTCTAACTCTTATAGAGTGTCTATAAAAAAAGAGAAAATCTACAGACAAAACTTGTAATAACGTGCAAACAAAGCAAAATAAAAATACCAAAAAAAACCGTTTTCACACTCTTTAAATGCCTTAGAAGCAAACTCAGAAACAAGGATTCTAACCTATATAGTGTTTCAAATAAGTATTGGAGAACCTATAAACAAAATTTGTTACACCGTTAAAACTACGTAAGATAAAAAGATTAAAAATATCAATTTTTATTAATTTTAAATGCTTTTCTAGAGCATTCTAAAAACTTCTAGCCTTTTCTAAATCTTTGATTCGAAATTATATAGGCTGTCTGAAAACAAAGGTAGAATCTATACACCTGACCTAAATTAACGTGCATCCAAAGCAAGATGAAAATATTCCAAAGAAACTATTTTTATGCTCTTTGAATGCTCTAGAAGTACACGAAAGATTTTATATTCTAAGTAATATAGGGTTTCTGAAAGCAAAGAAAGAATCTATTAACAACAACTAAAATAACTCGCAAACTAAGCAAGCAAAAATATTACAAAAAAGCCATTTTTAAGTTCTTCTTAAACCTTAAAAGAACACGCTATTTATTTTATTCTATCTTCTTAAGTTCGCATAAATACAGAGTTTGTTGTTATACATACAACTTGCTATTACTCTAAAACTTGCCAAAATAAAAATATTGAAGAAAAGCTTTTTTAAAGCTCTTCAAAACCCTTAAAAGTGTACGCTATTTATTTTAATATATCTCTTATAGTTTGTCCAACAATTATAAGGGTCCTAATACAAAAAACACTCTTTTACTCTAAAATGTTTTACGAAATAAGAATTGCAAAATAAAAATTTTGAAACTCTTGTTAAGCCTTAAATCTTAACGCTATAAAATTGTTTGTACTACTTCTAGATATGTTTTTGCTTCTAGATGTTTTATAAAAAGGTATAGCGATCTATTGACTTAAAGGATTCAAAGGAAACAAAAAATAAACACTTATCGACCAAAAAGATAAGATGTTAACCGGCTATCAGAATTACTATTAGTAAGCCTGCTCCCGAGATAAATTTCCATCAAATCTTTGCAATCGGAAAGTTAATAATATAATACTTATATTTAGTTAATTTTAATTTTTTATGACAATCAGATCTTTTATAAAAAGGAGTAGTGACGTATCCACCGAGAAGGTCCGAACGTAAAAAAAAATGAGGACTTATCGACCGTTGGTAATCAGACGGTAATTTAAAGACCGAAAAGACTTGATAACCTACCGTCAACTTTACCGACAGAAGGCAAGCCTTATTGCTAATTTACAGTCAAATCTTGGCGGTCTGCAAGTTTTCGTCCTAATATCAACAGTTGCTAAGTCAATGATTTTTTTACATCAAAGTTTAAATTTTTTTCTTAGACTATCACAAGAGGGCGCTCGCCTGTTAAAACGTATTAATGTTGTGTAGCAACGGATTGCATTAATCTTATCTTACGCAAGTCTCCCAAAAGATCCACGGTGCTCGTATATAAAATCGGCGAAGTTACCCGAAAGCAATTAGCTTATCTAGAATGTTTTAGTGCTCGAAGTCTATAACCTTATTTTCTAGGAAAAAAGATTTGTGAAAATCAAAGGGTCAAAAAATAAGTAAATGCATCGAAAATAATGTAAAAATTTAAGTATATCTTTTGCTATTGGTCTATTAGATCATTTTATAACAATGCAAGTTTTTTTAAAAATAAATTATATTACAAGAAAAGTGAATGCCTACTAAACTGCATATTATTCTAAGAAGTTTTAGTTTTAGCAGTTTATAAGATTATGTTTCTGCAAGGCAATAGTTTTATAAATCAAAGAGTCTAAAACGTTAAGTTAATGCATAAAAAAACTTTACCAAACTAAGTGTATTTTATGCTAACAGTCTATAGGATCATCTTTCAAGCATGTAGGATACTTTAAAACCCAAGTATATTACAAGAAAAATAAATGCACGGCAATGTACATTTAAATTTGAAAGATATTTGTGCTAGCAGTCCCAAAGCTTACGTTCAGCAAAACAAGAGTTGTTAAATAATAGATTTTGAAAAGAAAATTGAAATGATAGCATAGAGTGTACAATTCGAAGTGCAATTTTGCAAGCGGTATATCACATCATCTTTTAGCAATGCAAGTGTTTTTGAAAATCAATTATATTGTAAAATATGTTATTGCGTTGCAAAGTGTATATTAATATTAGAGACGTTAGTGCGAGCAGACATTAAGTATATTTTTATGTAAAGCTATTGTTGTGAAAATAAAAGAGTTTCAACGGTCTATTGAATGTGTTGAAAAGAGACTACAAATCTAAGTGTAATTTACGCTTGCTGTCTATCGAATTATCTTTTAGCAATGTAAGTTTTTTTGAAAATCAGTTGTATTATAAGAAAAGTGGTATCGTAATCGTAGCAAAGTGCATAATAGTATAAAAGGTATTAGTGCAAACAGAATATAAACATATTTATATGAAAAGCTATAATTGCAAGTCAAATAGTTTAAATATGTATTGAATGCAAAGTGTAAATTGTAAAGTGTATTTCATGCTAGCGGTCTATTTGATTATCATTTAGTAATACAAGAATTTTTGAAAATCAAGTATATCACATGAAAGGTAAAAGCGTACTAAACGGCATATTATTATAATTAGCGTTAGTGCAAGCAGACTATAAGCATATATTTATGCAGAGCTATAGTTTTGAAAATCATAAAAGTTACTAGTGTATTACATGTGTAAAAAAAAGTATACAAATTTAAGAGTATTTAATGCTATTGGTCTACCAGAACATATTTCAGAATTTTAAGTTTTTTAGAAAATCAAGAATATTACAAGATAAATGAATGCGGATCTATGTGCATAATAATATATAAGGATTTAGAGCCAGAAGACCGAAAGCTCATGTTATAGCTAAGAAATAGATATATGAATCGAAGACTTGAAAAAAGAAGGGAATGTGTATAAAGGTGTGAAATTTAAGAATATTTTATGCTAGTAATTTATAAGATCATATCTCAGCGACGCAAATTTTTTGAAAATTAGGTATATTACAAGAAAAGATAATTTGAAGCCAACAGTGTAATAATCTCAGTAGCTTTAGTGCTTGCTCAACATATACCTTTATCTGCGAAAAACAATAATTAAAAAATCCAAAAGCATACATGTTTACTGAATTCAAGGTAAGTTTAAAAGTTTAGGTTTATTTTATGCTAGCAGTTTATCAGATTATCATTTAGAACTGCAAATTTTTTTGAAAATTAATTATAATTTAAAAATAGTGATTTCGATACTCTGTCTCGGAATAGGACTGATCTACAGATGACGACCCATGCTAGGAAAAGGACGACGAAAAGGACAACGAATTGGAAAAAAAAACACATAATACGTCTGGCTACCTGGAACATCAAAACATTCAATAATAAAGATCAAGAAACCCTAAAAGAACTGAAAAATAATAAAATTGATATATGCGCCTTACAAGAAACCAAAAAGAAAGGCAAAAGTCAATTGCAATACGATTACTATTTAGTAATCTATAGTGGGGTAGAAAAACAAGTCAGAGCAAAGGAAGGGGTAGCCATCGCAGTATCTAAGAAATACAAGAACAACATACAAGAATGTAACTACATATCTTCACGAATATTGGTTGTAAAAATGAAAGCAGAAGACCAAAAATTAAATATAGTGTCAATTTATGCACCCGAAGATAATAAACCAAAAGAAGAAAGAAAAGCCTTCTACGACCAACTACAAAATATAGTCGGATCATTACCAAGTAACCAACAAATGATAATCCTTGGAGATTTTAACGCCTGCATCGGAAATGAAATAAAACCTGGAATTAATCAAAGTTTCAACGAAAATGTGTTAAATGATAATGGAGAACTTATGACACAATTGTGCAAATTTAACGAGCTTATGATTAACAATACATTTTACAACCACAAAAAGCAATACAAACTCACATACAGCAACACCAGAGGCTTCAGGTCCACAATTGATTATTTTGTTACCAATAGATACGTCCAACCACACCAAATACTATATATCAGGACGTTAAATTCCGCGAATGTAGGAAGCGATCATAGCCTGCTACTAGCAAAAATAAGAATGAAGTTTTAACCCCAAAGCAATCTTGCCCGAGCAACCCAAGAAACGAAAATAAACATCGAGTCACTATGGAACTTACCAACTAAACAACTATACGAGAACAGGTTGAAGGATAAAATCGAAATAAACCCAATAAAAGAAGAGGAAAACATAAACACAGCCTGGAAGAAATTAAAAACTAACATTTTAGAAACTGCATATAAAGCTCTGGGAACACGAGCTGTAAAAAACCGGGCTAGAATGATCAAAACTCCTTGGTTCCGCCCAGAGATTAAGGAAATATGCAAAAAAAAGAAAATAGGATACCTTAACTATAGGACATTAAGAACACTGAATCATACGAAATGTATAGACGAATCCGGAATCAAACAGCGACATTAGTAAGGCAAACAAAGCAAATTATTGGGAGATTTTCGAAAAGAATGAAGAGTGACTTCTATGGACTCCAAAAACAAATCTGGCGATTTATTAGAAATCAAAGAAAGGAGGTCAACGAAATGATAGAAACAAACCAGATCACAAAAGAAAATTGGATTAACTATCTAACAGAGCTCTATAAATCAGAAGAACCTCAAGCGGAACTAAATGCGCCAGAAATAATAACTAAAAGTGACATACAAATTGAGTCCAATGATGTACAAACAGCTATTCGGAAACTAAAGAATAGGAAGAGCCCAGGGCAAGAGGGCATTCTAAACGAACTGCAAAAATATGGTGGCCAACGTCTCACACAACAGTTAAAATTCCTAATACAAAAAATACTATACCAACACAGATTACCTGACGAATGGCGAACTAGTACAACTATAGTTATGTTTAAAAAAGGAGACAAAAAGCTGCCTACAAACTACAGGGGAATAAATCTTTTAAACACTTCATTGAAACTAACAACAAAGGTTAGAACGAATAAAATTAACAGCTTAACGAATCTAGAAGACGAACAACAGGGATTCAGATCAGGCAGATCGTGCACAGACGCGGTTTTCATCATAAGACAGATAACAGAAAAATCAATTGAATACAACAGACCAGCATATGTGTGTTTATTGATCTGGAAAAGGCATTCGACCGAGTGCAGTTAATGGATGTTATACACCTCCTCTATAACCGGCAAATTCGAATAATTTATCAAGACCATAGAGGACATCTATAGAAACAATAAGATCCAAGCAAAGAAAAATGGCGCCTTGACTGAACCGATTGATGCAGGTCGTGGTATCCGAAAGGGACTCCCTAAGTCCCCTGCTTTTTAACATCATTATGGACGAAATAATAAGAAACGTAAGACTTCAAAAAGGATATAAAATCGGCAACAAAGAAGTAACCATCCTATGCTATGCTGATGACGCTGTATTAGTGGCCGAAAATGAGGATGATCTACAACGTCTACTACACCGATTTAACTGCATAGCCAAATCATTCAATATGAAGATATCAGCCCAGAAATCTAAATGCATGACAACGGCAAAGACACCGTTAAGGTGCAAACTGGAAATTGAAGGGAAGGTTATTCAGCAGGAAATGAGATTTAAGTACCTAGGAATAGAAATCTCAGGATATGGTGATGTTGAAGCAGAGGTAAGAGAACAGACAATGAAAGCATCCAGAATAGCTAGTTGTTTGAATGACACAATATGGCGAAACAAAAACATGGACATAGAGACCAAAGCAAGAATCTACAAGGCAATGGTAAACCTATTATGTCACATACCGCAGAAACTCGACCAGAACAGCGAAAACGAAACAGTTACTAGAGACAACCGAAATGAGAGTTCTTGCAGAATAGCTGGAAAACACTACTGGATCGAGAGAGAAATGAAGATATAAGAAGAACATGCAAAGTGGAAAACATTAACGAATGGATACTAAAAAGAAAAAAAGAATGGAACGAACATATCAACAGAAAGGACAACAGAAGCATTGTTAGAATTGTACGGGATAAGTCACCCGTTGGCCGCAGAAGTACGGGGCGCCCACGAAAACGATGGTGCGAAAATTTAACAGCGCAATAGGCAGAAAAACATCGTTACGAAACAGGCAACTTGCCTAAACTAAAGAATGAAGAAGAAGAAGAAGAAGAAATACTGATTTTAAAGCAAAATGCATGTTAATATAAGAGGCTTTGGTACTTACAGACTATAAGCATATTTTTATGCAAAGGAATATTTGTATAAATTAGAAAGTTAAATAAGTAAGTCACAATTTAGAAAAGTGTAAAAATCAATATTTTTTTAATTTTATTGATATATTATATAATCTTTCTGCGATGCAATTTTTTTTAAATTGAAGTATATTACAAAAATTGTTTGTCTGAAGTAAACAGTGTAACAATCTGAATTATTTTAGTTCAACTAGACAATAAGCTTATATTTCTGCTAAGCAAAAATTATCAAAATCAAGAAGATGACATGTGTATTAAATGCATAGAAATCGTAAAAATCAAAGTGTATTTTATGTTTGCTGTTCATCAGGTCATTTTTTAGCAATGCAAGTCTTATTTAAAATTAGTTGTACTATAAGGAATGTGTATGCGTAACATAGTGCTTTTTAATATAAGAGGCGTTAGTGCGTGCAGACTATAAGCATCTTTTTATGCAAAGCCATTTTATTTAAAATAAAAAAGTTTTAACGTTGTATTGATTTTGTACAAAAGAGTTTACAAATCTAAGGGTTTTTTATACTTGCCGTCTATCGAATCATCTTTTTCTTAGGTAAGTTATTTTGGAAATATGTTGTACTATAAGAATTGAAAATGCGTAGTAAAGTGCGTAATAATATAAAACGCGTTAGTAGAGGCTGAATATAAGCATCTTTTCATGCTAAGCTATTGTTTTTAAAATAAAAAAGTTTTAACGGTGTATTGAGTGTTTAGAAAATAGTGTACAAATCTAAGAGTAATTTATTCTTGCGGTCTATCAGATCAACTTTTAAGAATGCAAGTTTTATTTAAAATCAGTTGTACTATCAGAAATGTGAATGCGTGTCAAATTCATAATAATATAAGGGGTGCTAGTGCAAGAAGAGTATAAGCAACTATTAATGCAAGGCCATTGTTTTTAAAATAAAAAACTTTTAACGGTGTTTTGAGTATTTTTAAAAAAGTGTAGAAATCTAAGTTCATTTTATGCCTGCGGTCTATCACATACTCTTTTAGAAATGTTAAAAAAATAGAAGAAACTATAAAAAATAACTTCAAGGAAACAAATTTATTAGTGAAAAATAAAAATTTATTATTTTTATTATTATTATTATTATTACTATTATTATCATTATTAATTTTTCTTATAACTTTCTAATTTTCCTTGTTTATGATTTAAATATTGTTATTATTATTATATTATTAATATTATTAATATTATGAATTTTCTTTTTACATAGAATATAGTTGATAAAGAAATCTTTTCTACTCCTCCCTGCTTGTTGATCGATAATATTCCCTAACATAATTTATAATAATATAGGATTAATTTTTTTTATTATTTTATTTTTATTCTTATCTATTTTTTAGAGTTATTTAATTTTATTTATATATATATAAATTTACTTATAGCGTGACCAGGTCAAAAGAGGGAGAATTTGAAGTATGAGAAGAAAAGCTTCTAATTATTATTATTTATTTATTTAACAAAAAAAGAAAAAAAACTGTGTGTACTTATGTACGCACGTCAGAAGTTATACTTCTTTGTTGTACCAAAATGAATATAGCATCAACAACCTCAAAAATAACTGCAAAAAAAATAATTATAATCTTATTTATTTATACATGAATAAGAAGAAGGGTTAATATATAAAATAAGAAATAAAATAAGAAATAATAAATTAAATAAGAAATAAAAAATAAAAAAATTTATCAAATAATAAACTTTGAAATAAATTTTCTTCGCCAGGTACAATACGTAAATATTGTTCTTCAATTCACATTAATGTCGCTTGGTGCGCCGTAAGACTCTCTTCTACAGGAATGTGTTCGCAGACATCATTTTGTCCAACTTTTTCGTGAATTTGATTATCATTAAAATATGAATCTTTAATTTTAATATCGTACATTCTGTACAATGCAGACGGTATTAAAAATTGAATCCAAGCTTTAATTGTACGCTTGTTAACAATGACATGTAAGTAACTAGATCAGTCAATTTTCTTATGTTTATTATGTACATTTATAGAATAATCGTTTTCGATATTTCTTTGAAGAGATTTGACCATTGTATTAACTGAAACAGGAAGGTTAATTAATTGACCATAACTGACGTATTTACCATTCACATGTCTCAGACGTCTGATCTGCATAAAGGAAATACGAGGCGAAATTAATCTTTCAAAAGCTAAATATAAAGGTGGTAGATGCTAAGGTACATCTGGATATTTGAAGCCGTTATATGGTAATATTAGAGGAATATTCTTCTTGTTTAAAACTAGTATGCATGTATTACAAAGCTTAGTATTTTCCATAGGTTCATTAGGTATAAATTGTATTAGAATATCCTTATGTTCATTAGATGGCTCTTTTAAATCCTTTTTAAACAACAATCTGTCACATACTGAGCATGGATGTTCAAATGAATTGCCCAAGAATTTTATTTTTATTCTTTATGAGATCGTTTTAATTGAGGATAATTGCTATATGGTAAAAAAGGATCTAAATCCATATCGATTTGCTTTCCAGCGGAATGAATAATTACTAACTGGTCTGAAGAGTTAGAATAAATAGATTCGTCTGATTGAGGTAATTCCTGATTCATGATTGTGTCTTGGTTTAACGAATTGCGTTCTTCATTCGGTACAATGTCTTGATTACACAATACATGTATAATCGAAGCTTTAGCTAAATATTGATTATTTCGAGCTTGAGATCGTGAACTTTGCCCCATGTTTGTTAATGTAATGTTTTTTGATGTTATACGATGATGACACTGCATAGAAGAATTTTCCATATGCACATCAGCTTGCACAGTAATATAGTTGTGATAGTCATCTTTTGCAGTAGACAACGATGCATCTTGAAGAAGTAAAAGTAAAAAATAAAGACTAAATTCCCAAACGTACCAAAAAGAAGTATAAGTTCAAAAATAATAATTAGCAGTACTATTAGTTATTGCTATGAATTTTAAATTGTATAAATTTGTACTGTTAATCCCAGGCTGAGCCAATGGTTCAGAAGTCATTAGTAAATTCGAAGTTTATTGGTTACATAAAGTTCCATTCGCAGACAATTGGATTTCTTGAAGAAATAAATGTAAAATAAATGGTAAATAAAATAAATGTAAGTAACTTTAAATGACTTCAAAACATAAAAACCAAACAAAAAAATAAATAATTAGCAATAATATTGGTTATTTCTGGGACATTTAAATTATTTAAATTTGTACCGGTAATCACAGGCTTAACCGATGGTTCGCAAAGTAAATTAGAAGTTGACGGAGTACATAAAATTTCATTCGCAGGCAATTCATAACCTTTTTTGATAATTTTTCTTCGCAGCCAAGAACCCTACAACGTTTGGCATTAGCGTGCATTTTGTTTTCCTTATTTTCCTCATTATTTTCCTTATTTTCTTTATACTTTTTCCTACGAAGACGATAATCTCTACATTTCTCTGCATTAGTTTTAGGCATATTGAAAACTAAAACAGAAATTTAAATGTATACTGATCTTGGTCAATTAAAAGCTGCAAGAAATTATAGTTTAATAATAACTTCAAAATTAAAATAATTAAATTAAAATAAATAAATTTTCAATAATTAATAATAAATAATTAAATTTAAACTATAGATAAATGTGAACGTTTAATCTTAATTTTTGTATTGTTGCTAAGGAGAATAGTTGAAGATCTACGTCCGATCGGCACTATTGTTTTATTAATTTAAATCGCAGCGTGTCCAGCAACTTTTTGTAAGATTTTTTGGCAAATCTTTAGTGAAACTGGAAACTTAAGCCACACAACATTTACTTCTCCTTCTTCATTGTATTCAATATGAAATAACTACAATTTTCCTAAATGCCAATATATACTCTACATTTGTAAATAACATAAAATATAACTTCAATAAAAACTTCAACAAAATAAAGATATTAGATAAAATTTAAATAAAATACAATTATTAAAAAAATTAATAAAATAAAACAACAAATAAGAAAAAAGAAAAACTCTTGGTTAAATCAATATAGAGTATAATATTATATTGTCTCGTCAGGCAAAAAGTCTTGTAGCATAAAAGCTCTGGTTGATAAATTAAGTATAATAAGGAATTCCGGTTTTAACAAAAAATTAAACATGTATCTCACCTCTTGCTCGCTTCTCTTGTATACTGATTAAACAAAAAGGTTCACCTCGTTTATGGAAGCTTAAGGAATACTTATACTTTTCTTATTTCGCTTCAAGCTAAAATCGCTTTGTTCGTCGCTTTCTTTGTAAATTCTTTGCTGCTTATCTAAGATGTGTCGTCGTAGGCGTCCAGTGGAAGAATGGGACAAGTGCTATGTTTAATTGGCCCTGCATGGCGTGCTTAACAACGGTTTAAAAGTGGGGAGGGACGATAAAAAAATTACCTTATTTTCAATATTTTCGAAATGATTGAACCGCGTATTTCGAATATACGCTAAGAATCTATAATCTTGATAAATGGTACATAAATTGTAATTACGTTGAGTGTCTCACAAATTCTGAAGGAAATCCTCGTCAGGCTACGCTCGTTATTTAGTATTGAAAAAGAAGTATAACTTCAAAACAATAAAAAAAAATTCATGTTGCACAATACGTTTCCATTCTTTCATGCTAAGTTCTCCATATTTTTATAATTAATTACAGATTACCTATCACAATGATAACATGTTATTATTATTATTATCATTATTAATTTTCCTAGTTTATTTTTTAATTAATGTTGTTATTATTACATTATTAGTATTATTATTATTAATTTTATTTTTACATAGAATATAGTTGATAAAGAAACGTTTTCCTCTTCCCTGCTTGATGATCGATAATATTTTCTAATGGAAGAAGATTATTTTTCTTTTACTATTATATTTTTATTCTCATTTATTTATTAAAGTTATTTAATTTTATATAAATATATATGTATTTATAGCGTGACCAGGTAAAAAGGAGGGGGATTGAAAATTTTAGTAGATAAGCTACTAATTATTCTTTTCTATACGGTTAACTAAATAAATTCAAAAAATATTTTCAATCGATCGATATATTATATATATAAGAAAGAATAAACAAAGAAAAATAAAAAAAAATATAAAAATATAGATATCAGTCCACAATAAATGTAAGGGTGATATATCGATTTACTTTATGCGTCAACGGCCGAGGCGCGGTTACAGAATTAGTTCTCGCTCGAACATTTAAGTAATGCAGGGCTGAGTACGATTAGTACTTGGATGGGTTACCCGCTTGAGAAAAAAAGGGGAAGAAGAAGAGAAGAAGACTTTATGCCGAAAATTTGAAATCGCTTTGCCGCGAATTGTAAATACGACAAACTTCGTGGTGTCGAAATTTACCATGTAAATATTTGTAAAATGTATGTTTAAAAATTTGTAAAACGTCTGTGAAAAAATTTTCACTCTCATCACATTTTCCCAAACGCGCTAAAAGAAGTATAACATTAAAAATTCTACTTATTCAATATAAAAATGAATTATTAAAGATCTCTTTATTGTTGTTTTTCACAGATTATTAGAAAGAAAATACAGAAGAAAAAAGGAAATATAATAACGAAAAGAAGATCCAAAGAATTAAGGCATAAACAATCATTTTATCGTATAATTAGCTATTGTTAATTTGGAAACAATAAACAATAAAAAGAATGAATAAATAATAAATTGGTAATAATTATATTTGTTATAAAAAAGACATTGTCAAAAAGCTACCTTCTATAAAATGGTCTTGATTCGTCAACCGTCTCCATCGGATCTTTAAGTAAATATACTCGAACCCTCTTATTGTAAGTATTAGAAAAACATTCCCAATCAATATCAGAAACATTAAAAAAGAATTTATGTTTATTGACTACAGATAGTTTATCCCATAATTTCAAAACGTTATCGTTTGTGACGTTTGTGAATTCCCATTCGGTAAATGTAAAGTAATTCATTATATATTTAAACTTTTCTATATTTCTGTAGATTTTAAGTAATCTAAAAAAATATACAATAAAGTTAATGATGTTCTTTTTTATCGACAAATAATATATCGTTTGTTAATCTAAAATATTGTCATATATTACCTTAGCTTTTTTCCACTAAGATAAGCTATCTAGTCTACTATAATTTCTGGTATCCAGTGCAAAAAAATTGTAAAAAAAATATGAAAAGAATAATTATAGTTAAACCATAAAAAGTAATACCATAAAACTTTTTTAAAGTAGATAAATTGGAATCTCTTCGTTAAAAGGCAAATATTTGTCTTATCTGTTAGAGAGATTAATAATCTGTGGTATGTACCTGCAATAAAAGTTTTTGTGCAACGTCCCATGCGGCAGCAATAATGTTGTTGACAACATAGTCGACAGGAATTATGTTGCAAATAAAGTTTTCATTACAATATAGCGTATGTAAAACACCAGTCGCACTTTCTACAGCAATACCTGTTAGTCCATACAGATTGTTTATCCAACCGGCGATTGGCTTATTTTCTGTTGCGACAACAATGGATGGCCAAACGATGCAAGCAGGAATTCCATTAGAATACTGCCGTACAGTGTCTTCACAGATTGCCTTCGAATATGCATAGGTGTTGGGCCAATTACCAAGTAGCCTATGAAATAAACGAATTTGCTAATCGACTTAGCTCTAAAAAAAAAGCAATAGTATTCTCGTTTTATTACTTTGGAGTTATTAAATCTAATTGATCTTCTTTCAGAATCTCTGTCAATTTAATTATGTCTTCTGTCTTTATAGGTTGCTTATAGAATTTTTCTTCAG
The DNA here is from genome assembly GCF_010416935.1 of Polistes fuscatus. Taxonomy (NCBI): domain Eukaryota; kingdom Metazoa; phylum Arthropoda; class Insecta; order Hymenoptera; family Vespidae; genus Polistes; species Polistes fuscatus. Next base: position 166,934 of record NW_025113130.1, read on the forward strand.
TTTTACTATATACGCAGTAGGAATATGCCGTTGATACATAAGCAAAAGCCTGAAGAAAAAATTTATTACAAAATAAGAACAGTTTATTTTTTATATAAATCCAATGTTTAAATAATTAATCAGGAAAACAGTACCCTCAAGCTTGCCATCTCCTGTTCGAGCAAGAGGAGATCCCTTGTTCCACTAATATTCGTATTAACTATTAAACGAATATTATCCATAAAACGCACGGATGCTGCACTGTGGAAAATTAAATCGGTATCTTTAATGCGTGCGCGGTATTTCTCTGACAATCCTAAATTCATTTGACTCGTGTCTCCTTCAATCAGAATAATTTTTTTTTCGACATTTTTTTGTTATTTCTTCAATCTATCAAAAATCTGAAAATTTAAATATACCTGGTAACATTGGTGATATTTTTTATTGACATAATAATTAGTACAAATTACGTTACTTTACTCAACACATCATTAAAATACTCTTTGAATCGAGTCTGCGGATACTGCAGTTTTTTTGCTCTTATCAGCAAGTAAATCGTTGTTATTTCTGGACAACATCTACAAATAGCATTTCATTTATAGCAACAATTTTTGGTAGAAAATATATTATTATTAAAATAAAATATCAATATATAGGTTTACATATAGAAGGAAAGAGAAAAAAAGAGCAAAGAGAGAAAAGAAAGAATAATTATCGTGAAACAAAAATAAATGAGTAAAAAAATGCAAAAGGACCTATTAAACGTACGAATAAGTTAGCTTCAGAGGATGAAGATTATTTTCAAAAACGTATAAAAATAAAAGATATGCGTATCTTGTGTCATCTAAAGTTCGATTTTGGATTTTTTTAACTAGTTGCAACTCCTAAATTATTATAGAAAAATTTGGACTGAACAGAAAGCAGTGTTTCCTGTCTCATGTGAGTGTATATATGAATACAGAAGAAATAAAGATTTAGATAATACAGAACATTTACTATTGAAAATGCACATATAGATATTTCTACAATAGCAAACTAAGTATGAGTGCATCAGAGTGTGTTTGTATATGTGCGTGCGTGCTCATGGGTACGTGAGTAAAGACAAAGCTTCTATAGTAATAATTTCTATCAGAGATGGCTTGATTTGGAATAAAAAAGAGAAGAAAAGTTAAGAAGAAAGAAACCAAAAAGAAATGATTTTAAGCGTTTGACGATAGACGATAAAGGGAAATGACGTATAAATATATATATATATATATATATTATAACTTATGTGACAAATATTTATATTTCTTACCTGTAACGAAAAGAAACGACATTTAGTGTTCGTTATAAACCGTATCGTTCCTACTACTCAAGTAAACGCTCGCGACTGCTCTCGCAACTCTTATCGTATTTATTTCCCTTCTCTTTACATCATCTGACCTGTATGTCAGGTACGTACCAACGATTTCGACTAACGCGGTAAATCAATTAAAAGAATATTTCTTTACATCTCCCCTCCCAAATGAGAAAATGTTTACATTTTCTTATGAATAATGTACAAATAATATAACTATTTTATAACTAAATCAGCAATTAACAAAAACCCTCTTTTTTTTTTTTTTTTTTTTTTTTTTTGATTTCCCGTTATTCCTGGAAATAATTTTGATATATGGAGTAAATTTAACCTTGTCTTTTTCGTCCAATATTAATTTCAAATATTGAGTTCGGAAATTTTCCCAATCTGATTCATATTTTCTTTATCTCCTATATTTTCCCTATCTTTTCTTGTTAACACGTACGCGTATCCACTCTGTTAGCGGGCTTTAACTTATCTTTGAATTGATTGAAAAAATTCTTAAAAGAATCTTTACGAGTTTCTCGTTAACATTTTTCTCTCAGATAAATTTTGTATCATTTGTTTCTTTCACAACATTTATAGATTGAATACGTTTATTTAGTTATTAAAACATAGGCTTCTTTATCCTGAGAACTACCGTCTTCTGCCTCTATCTCTGTATTTATTTATATACCTTGTTGAATCGATCATCATAATGTTTATATTTTCTGTCAGAGTGTTTCATAACAGGTGATCTATTTCGTTTATGACTATATAATCTTTTCCACGATAATGTTCGATATAATCTTTGGAATAATTGTTATGATCATTGCTAGATTTTTTATAATTCTTTTTTTTCTATAGGATATGCTATGTGATCTTGAATCTTTATCATACTTCCTATTACTCCTAACATTTCTTTCTATATAAGAATTCCTATTAATTATTTTTTGTAATTGCCATTTTAAATCCAAACATACATCTTCATCAAAAAATTAGTTTTATCAATACAATTACATACAATTTCTTTATTTTCTGAAATTGTATCAGCCACATTGAATTCAGTATACTAGGGTATAAATGATTTTCTTTGTCATCCATATTAATATGTGTATTTTGTAATCTTCCTCTTCCTCTTCCTCTTCCTCTTCCTCTTTCCTTCTTCCTCTTCCTCTTCCTCTTCCTCTTCCTCTTCCTCTTCCCTCTTCCTCTTCCTCTTCCTCTTCCTCTTCCTCTTCTTGCCTCTTCCTCTTCCTCTTCCTTCCTCTTCCTTCCTCTTCCTCTCCTCTTCCTCTTCCTCTTCCTCTTCCTCTTCCTCTTCCTCTTCCTCTTCCTCTTCCTCTTCCTCTTCCTCTTCCTCTTCCTCTTCCTCTTCCTCTTCCTCTTCCTCTTCCTCTCCTCTTCCTTCCTCTTCCTCTTCCTCTTCCTCTTCCTCTTCCTCTTCTTCCTCTTCTCTTCCTCTTCCTCTTCCTCTTCCTCTTCCCCTCTTCCTCTTCCTCTTCCTCTTCCTCTCCTCTTCCCTTCTCTTCCTCTTCTTCCTCTCCTTCCTCTTCCTCTTCCTTTCCCTCTTCCTCTTCCTCTTCCTTCCTCTTCCTCTTCCTCTTCCTTCCTCTTCCTCTCCTATCCTCTTCTTCCTCTTCCTCTTCCTCTTCCTCTTCCTCTTCTTCCTCTTCTTCTTCCTCATCTTCTTCCTCTTCTTCCTCTTCTTCCTCTTCTTCTTCTTTTCACAGGAGTGCGTGAGTGAGGGACGGGTTGGCGTCCTGGTGTCGCTGGACGTTGCCAACGCGTTTAACTCGCTCCCCTGGATGACCGTCATTGACTCTATGACGAGGTGTGGCTTCCCCACCAATCTAGTTAATATTATTAAGGACTACTTTAGAAATAGGCTCCTGTCCTTCATAGGAGGACGGGCATTGCTAATAGCGTAAGTGTGACGTGTGGGGTCCCACAGGGCTCTGTCCTGGGCCCCACACTGTGGAACATCGCTACGACCGGGTCCACCGTGTCCCGCTGCCGGGGGGGTCTCGTGTCGTCTGCTATGCGGATGACACGGCCCTCCTGTCAGTTTGGGCCTTAAAGTGGCGCCGCACAAAACGGAGGCGATGGCCTTTCCTGCCTCTGCCTTCCGCAGACGCAGGATTGCTCCCCCCCTGTGGTCAGACTCAGGGGGTTTGTGTTGAGATAAAGCCCAGCGTAAAATATCTGGGCATAGTATTAGATGCAAGTATGACATTTAGGCCCCACTTTGAGGCCTTAATTCCAAGAGTGCAGGGGATCCTTCGGTCAATTGGGAGGATCCTTCCGAACCTTCACGGACCGAGGGAAAAGAAGCGACGCCTCTACAGCAGCGTGATCCACTCCGTGCTCCTTTATGGTGCACCGGTGTGGTGGCGCGCTGTTGTGGAAGATCAGAGGGTCAGGCGGGCTGTTCGGGCCCTGCAAAGAAGGGTAGCAATCAGGGTGTGTTGCGCGTATAAACGGTGTCCTTCCATGCGGCAATGATGGTCGCGGGGATTATTCCCCTCGACCATCTGGCGCCGCAGCTGGCGGATGTATACGCAGCGGTCCGGGAGGCGGAGGATCCCGTCTCCCCTAGGACAAGAGGCCGTGCTGGGCGCTGTTGCCAAGAGGAGGGCAATTGTCGCATGGAAGGAAGAGGAAGAAAATCTCGTTGGCGCAGTGGGAACAACGGGGGTGCGCGTGACAGCGGCCATCGCTTCCAGGTTGGAGGAGTGGGTTGGAAGGCCGTTTTCTTTGGAAACGACCTTCCACACCACTGAGCTGATGACTGGCCATGGCTGCTTTCCCGCGTACCTATACGGTATTAGAAAAGCGGATTCCCCACAGTGTTTCCACTGTGGTGCGGACATTGACGATGCCGAACACACCCTGATTGAGTGCCCTGCGTAGACGGATGAGAGGGCCTCCTTGGTCAGGGAACTGGGGGGGGTGCAGCTCACTCTCCCCGGGATAGTCGGGCGATCCCTGGATACCCCGGGGGCGTGGGCTGCATTCCAGTCCTTTTTAGGACTAGTTATGAGGACCAAGGAGGATGCCGAAAGAGCGAGAGAGAGAGTTTTGTATGAAAGATGAAGGATGATTGCTAGGCCGCGTAGGAGAGTAGCTCCTAGGCGGCCCCCCCGGGCGAGGCTCCGGGCAGCTTTAGCGGCGACTGGCCCGGTCTAGTGCGTCGCTTTCCCCTGAGGAGATGAATGAGCATGCTCATGCATGGGGTGTATGAACCCGACCATTGCATCATGGGATAAATGGTCGGGTTGGTGTATATTAATATGTATATAGTAGTTTTAGGATGTGCCCAACCGTGGGGTGCGACAAGCTAGTCATAAGATGTATGTGAGTGTGTGTGAATGGAGAGAGTCTGGCAAACACCGGCCAGGCTCTTCGGGGTGGGAGTGGGTGAAGTATGTGCATGTAGCACGGTTCCGCCCCTCCCATCCAACGAATGAATGTGATTGCACCAGGTGGGTTTTTTAGTCGGTAAGAATCCGACACTCCCTTGGGTACCGGGCTCAAGGGGCCTATAATGGTTTTCCCCCTGACGAAAAAAAAAAAAAAAAAAAAAAAATGGTTGCGTCAGGGTTTCGTCAGGGTTGCGTCAGGGTTGCGTCAGGGTTGCGTCAGGGCCCCCCCGTGGGTAGGGGGTAGTTGATTACTCCCACAGTATTCCCTGCTTGTCGTAAGAGGCGACTAAAAGGGATGGTATGAATGGTGTGTGTATGTTCTTTGTGTGACTATTTCTATCTTTAATTCTTTCTATCCCCTCTTTTCTATTTTTTTCTTTGCCTCTTGCTTCTTTCTTTTCCTTTCCTTTCCTACTGGGCTTGTGCCTAATTTGATGAATAAAATGAAAGGTACAAGATCAGTTAATAACCCGTGTGGAAGGGACATCCACACACCGGCGGTGCTAGGTGGTGTTATGGCAGGCCACCCTCCGTCGTCATCATACGACTGCTATGAGTCTGGGGTAGGTGACCCGTCCCCGACTATGGTAACCAATACGGGAAGCTGTTCGCAGGTAGGCGACCTGGCCTGCGGATCGACCAATGTCTCAGGAAGGGATGATATGGAGTCCGACTCTCCAACTGTCGGATCCATACGGAAGAGGGCCAGGCTGATGGCCTACTCCTCTATAAGTAATAGATTTAACGAGTATGGAGGGAGTTTTATCGGAGAAGCCATCAGTCTCCAATTTGGAATCAGGGAGACTGATCGACCTAATCCTAGATCATGCTGCCGAGGCTGAAATAAAAAGGAAGACCTGCGGCAATATCAAGGGGGAAATATCCGGGAAGATGAAGTCCTGTCACCTGGGTATAATAGAGGTCGCTAAGGAGCTGCAGGCTCGGAACAGGTTGAGCTGCAGCGCAGATATACGGGAGACGGTGGAGCAGTTAAGCTCCGAGACTAGAGCCACGAACATCCTGCTCAAACAAGTCGAGGAGGAGTGTTCGCGTCTTAGACGCATACTTAAACGTAAAGATGTGCTCCTTGAGAAGGCTTCTAAGAAGAATAATAATAACATCGGGAACCTTCCAGCGACGGAAATGGCTGCACCAAATAAGCGTACTCAGTCTTTCGCTGAGGAAAGACTGGTTGCAGCTAGAAAAGATGAGAATTTGGACGGCGGGGCGACGATGAGGGTTCTCGCTGAATTGGCTAAATCTATCACAGCCATTCAGCAGGAACTGAAAACATTGAAAGAAGAACGGGGCCTTACGCTCAGGTCGCGGCACGACCACGAGTTGCCCCCTCGACGGCGACACAGATGCCACTGACCCCCATCCCAGACAGGGATGGGTTCATGGAGGTCAGGAGAAGGGGTAGGGCTACGATGCCTATTGGGGGGCCCTTGCCCAAACAATCGAGTGCCGGGAGGGTTGCCCCCCCCACTGTAAAAAAAAGAAGAAGAAGAAGAAGCAAGCCACGAGGACCAGGGAGACCGCCGCAGTCTCCCTGACCTGCGAGGGAGGAGCCTCCTACCTGGAGGCTCTAAGGAAATTGGAGAGAAGTATAAACCTTGACACCATAGGTGTCAAGGGGCTTTCTTACAGGAGGGGCCTCACGGGCTCCTTCATTTGGGAAGTCCGCGGCAAAGACGCCCAAACGAAGGCGGACAGGGTCGCGGAGGCGATGAGGGGGGTCCTCCCTGAGGCCAAAATTTTAAGGCCTCAGAGGACCTCCCCTATCAGGTTGGAAGGGTTATACCCGAAGACCACCCTCACCGCGATTAGGTGCGCGTTGTTGGAGGGGAGGTCGGGCATTGACCCGAACCTAATAACTATGGGGGAAATCCGACCGGGCAGGGGTATCCGCTACGAGGCCACGGTGGTGGCACCGACGGCCCTTGCCCGGGCGGCTATAGATAGAGGAAACATTCTGGTGGGGTGGGGGAGAGTGCGGGTCTTCCCTGTTTGACCCAGGCCCCTGAGATGCCATAGGTATCTCGCAAGGGGCCACGTTGCGGCCTTTTGCCCGGCACCTTGTGCGAGAACGGATGTTTGTTTCCGGTGTGGTGAGCCGGGACACGTCGCTCGCGAGTGTGGGGCCGGCCCCAAGTGTCCGGTCTGTGCGGAGGCTGGTCGCTCCCAGACCTCGCACAGGGCGGGTTCCTGGGAGTGCCCATTGGTGCCTCCTATTAAACGAAAAGAACAAATTTTGAGAGTCGCGGACAAAAATGTCGCGCAAGTGCGTGGGATTAGTGTGCCGGCCGACAATAGCGTGGGACCGTGTGTGGGACCTAAGGGTCCGGAAGATAGTGTCATGGAGGTGGAGCAGGCGGCTCCTGCCCCTCCATGCAACTTGAACGCTAGCTTAACCTAATATGGCGGTGATCCAAGTAAACCTCAACCATGCGCGTAGTTCCCAGGATTTGCTGGGCCAGCGAATGAGGGAGGTTGAGGCGGACATCGCCATAATATCGGAACCGTGGTGGGTTCCCCCTGGGGATGAGAAATGGCTCTCATCCTGGGGGGGTCGCCCCTCGCCGCGATTCTCGTGAGCAAAGGCGGAGGAACCTGCAGCCTAGTGCGCAGGGGTTTGTTTTTTGTGGCCGCTAAATGGGGGGACTCGCTGGTAGTCTCTGTCTACTTTCCCTCCAGCGAGGATATCAGTAAATTTTGTAGACTCCTTGATGAGTTTGAAGAGCTCTTAGGATCATTTCCCACACTTCCAGCGTTGGTTGCCGGAGACTTCAATGCCCGGTCCCACAGTTGGGATCCGGAAGGCAGAAGTAACCTAAGGGGTGAGTTGCTCTGCATGTGGGCCAATAGGTTGAACTTAAGCCTGGGCAACCAGGTTGGCCACCCCACGTGCGTTCGGCCGCAAGGGTCGAGCGTTATAGACCTTACGTGGGGATCTCCGACAGCCATCGTCCGCTTATCGGATTGGAGGGTGGATGAGGCCGAGTCCCTTTCGGACCACCTATATGTAATATTCAATTATAGGCGTGAGGCTACAGGCTTCCGAAGCCTTTGCTCTAGGGAGAGAATTTTTCCTAGGTGGGATGCGAGGGCTGTGGACGAGGATAGACTCGCCGCAGCCCTCGTATCCGCCGACTGGACACGGAACAATAGTGCCAGTGGGGAGGACTTAGTGCGGTCGCTGAACAGTTCTTTAACCAGGGCATGTGACATTGGTATGTCTCGGGTTAGAACAGGAGTGAACCGGGGGAGTGTAGTGCCATTGTGGTCTCGGGAGATTGCAGCCCTTAGGAGGGAGGCAATGCTCTCGAGAAGAAGATACCAAAGGGCTCGACGCAGCGGCGACCTGGCCAGGATAGGGGAGTGCCTTCACAACAGGAGGGAGGCCAAGAGGGGTTTGGTCCGTGCTATCAGGAGGGCCAAGGATTCGGCCTGGAGGGACTTCCTCACTACCATCGAGGAAGATCCCTGGGGGAGGCCATATAAGCTTGTAATGAACAAGCTTAGAGCTCGGGGTCTCCCCCCCCTTACTGAGGCACTGGACCCCTCTCTGCTGGCCACAATCATTGGAACATTATTTCCGGGGGACGGCCAACCAGTGTCCCCGAATGAAGACATACAGGACTTGGCTGGGGTGGAGGTGCTGCCGGAGGAGGTGCGCCGGGCCGCTGCCAGGATTGGCCTTGGAAGGGCACCAGGCCCTGATGGTGTGCCGGGATTAGTCGTAAAAAGGGCTGCTTATATCTGCAGCGGAGGACTAGCTCGCTGCTTTTCTGTCCTTTTGGGGAACGGCGTGTTCCCGGAGTGCTGGAAGAGGGCCAGGTTGGTCCTCATAAGGAAAAGGTCTGGGGAAGACGCCGCACCAAGTTCTTTCAGGCCCATATGCCTGCTAGATGAGGTGGGAAGTTATTCGAGAGAGTGATCGTCTCCAGGGTGAGCGAGTTTTTAGAACGAAGAATGGTACTGTCGCCAAGCCAACATAGCTTCAGGGTGGGCCATTCCACCCTTGGGGCTGTTGGGGAGGTTCAACAATATATACAGGAGGGCGTTAGTGCGGGACGGGTTGGTGTCCTCGTATCGTTGGACATCGCCAACGCGTTTAACTCGCTCCCCTGGATGACCGTAGTTGAGTCAATGACGGGGTGTGGCTTCCCCACCCATCTAGTGAACATAATTAAGGACTACTTTAGAAATAGGCTCCTGTCCTTCATAGGAGGACAGGGCACCGTTAGCAATGTAAGAATTACGTGTGGGGTCCCACAGGGCTCTGTCCTGGGCCCCACACTTTGGAACATCGCCTACGACCGGGTCCTCCGTGTCCCGCTGCCGGGGGGGTCTCGTCTCGTCTGCTATGCGGATGACACGGCCCTCCTGTCAGCAGGGCGGGACCCGGCTAGCGCGATGTTAGCGTGTGAAAGGGACCTTGAGGTCCTTGTGAATGAGATAGAGAGTTTGGGCCTTAAAGTGGCGCCGCACAAAACGGAGGCTATAGCTTTCCCTGCCTCTTCCTTCCGCAGACGCAGGATTGCTCCCCCCCCTGTAATCAGACTCAGGGGGGTTTGTATTGCGGTGAAGCCCAGCGTGAAATACCTGGGCATAGTATTAGACGCAGACATGACATTTGGGCCCTACTTCGGGGCCCTAATTCCAAGAGTGCAGGGGATCATTCGGGTCTATTGGGAGGATCCTTCCGAACCTTCACGGACCGAGGGAAAAGAAGCGACGCCTCTACGGCAGCGTGATCCACTTCGTGCTCCTTTACGGTGCTCCGGTGTGGTGGCGCGCTGTTGTGGAAGATCAGAGGGTCAGGCGGGCTGTTTGGGCCCTGCAAAGAAGGGTAGCAATCAGGGTGTGTTGCGCGTATAAAACGGTGTCCTTCCATGCGGCAATGATGGTCGCGGGGATTATTCCACTCGACCATCTAGCGCCGCAGCTGGCGGATGTATACGCAGCGGTCCGGGAAGCGGAGGATCCTGTTTCCCCCAGGACAAGGGCCGTGCTGGGCGCTGTTGCCAAGAGGAGGGCAATTGTCGCATGGAAGGAAGAAGAAGAAAATTTGTTAGCGCAATAGGAGCAACGGTGGTGCGCGTGAGAGCAGTCATCGCTTCCAGGTTAGAGGAGTGGGTATGAAGGCCGTTTTCTTTGGAAACGCCCTTCCACACCACTCAGCTGATGACTGGCCATGGCTGCTTTCCCGCGTACCTATACGGTATCAGGAAAGCAGACTCCCCGCGGTGTTTTCACTGCGATGCGGGGAACGATGATGCTGATCACACCCTGATTGAGTGCCCTGCATGGACGAATGCGAGGGCCTCCTTGGTCAGGGAACTGGGGGGGGTGCAGCTCACTCTCCCCGGGATAGTCGGGCGATCCCTGGATACCCCGGGGGCGTGGGCTGCATTCCAGTCCTTTGCGGGACTAGTTATGAGGTCCAAGGAGGATGCTTAGAGGGAGAGAGAAAGAATAATGAGAGACCGTAGAAGAATGAATGCTAGGCCGCGTAGGTGAGTAGCTCCTAGGCGGCCCCCCCGGGCGAGGCTCCGGGCAGCTTTGGCGGCGGCTGGCCCAGTCTAGTGCGCCGCTTTCCCCTGATGAGATGAATGAGCATGCTCATGCATAGGGTGTATAAACCCGACCATTGCATCATGGGATGGATGGTCGGGATGGTGTATATTAATATATATAGTAGTTTTAGGGTGCGCCCCACCGTGGGGTGCAACAACTTAATTATAAGATGTATGTGAGTGTGTGTGAATTGAGAGAGCCTGGCAAAACACCGGCCATCTGCATAGCAGACGACACGAGACCCCCCCGGCAGCAGGACACGGAGGACCCGGTCGTAGGCGATGTTCCACAGTGTGGGGCCCAGGACAGAACCCTGTGGGACCCCACACGTCACGCTTACGCTATGTAGAGTGCCCTGTCCTCCTATAAAGGACAGGAGCCTATTCCTAAATAGTCCTTAGTAATATTAACTAGATGGGTGGGGAAGCCACACCTCGTCATGGAGTCAATAACGGTCATCCAGGGGAGCGAGTTAAACGCCTTGGCAATGTCCAACGACACTAGGACACCAACCCGTCCTTCACTCACGCACTTCTGTATATAACGTTTGACCTCCCCAACGGCCCCAAGGGTGGAATGGCCTACCCTGAAGCCATGTTGGCTCAGCGATAGTACACTTCTTAGTTCTGAAAACTCGCTCACCCTGGAGACGATCACTCTCTCGAATAAATTCCTTACCTCATCCAGCAGGCATATGGGCCTGAATAAACCCGGTGAGATGTCCTCCCCAGTCCTCTTTCTTATGAGGACCAGCCCGGCCCTCTTCCAGCGCTCCGGGAACACGCCGTTCCTCAAGAGGTCAGAAAAGCAGCGAGCCAGTCCCCCGCTGCAGATGTCAGCAGCCTTTTTCACCACCAGTCCCGGCACACCATCAGGGCCTGGTGCCCTTCCAAGGCCAATCTTGGCAGCGGCCCTGCGCACCTCTTCCGGCAGCACCTCCACCCCAGCCAGGTCCCGCAGGTCTTCGTTCGGGGACACTGGTTGGCCGTCCCTCGGAAACAGGTTTCGATGGTTGTGGCCAGCAGAGAGGGGTCCAGTGCCTCAGTAAGGGGGGGGAGACCCCGAGCTCTAAGCTTGTTCATCACAAGCTTATATGGCCTCCCCCAGGGATCTTCCTCAATGGTAGTGAGGAAGTCCCTCCAGGCCGAAGCCTTGGCCCTCCTGATAGCACGGACCAAACCCCTCTTGGCCTCCCTCCTGCTGTGTAGGCACTCCCCTATCCTGGCCAGGTCGCCGCTGCGTCGAGCCCTTTGAAGTCTTCTTCTCGAGAGCATTGCCTCCCTCCTAAGGGCGGCAATCTCCCGAGACCACCACGGCACCACACTCACCCGGTTCACTCCTGTTCTGACCCGAGGCATACCAAAGTCACATGCCCTGGTCAAGGAACAGCTCAGCCACCGCACTAAGTCTTCCCCACTGGCACCATTGTTCCGTGTCCAGTCGGCGGATACGAGGGCTGCGGCGAGCCTATCCTCGTTTACAGCCCTCGTATCCCACCTAGGAAAAATTCTCTCCCTAGAGCAAAGGCTTCGGAAGCCTGCAGCCTCACGCCTATAGTTAAATATAACATACAGGTGGTCCGAAAGGGACTCGGCCTCATCCACCCTCCAATCCGATAAGCGGACGATGGCTGTCGGAGATCCCCACGTAAGGTCTATAACGCTCGACCCTTGCGGCCGAACGCACGTGGGGTGGCCAACCTGGTTGCCCAGGCTTAGGTTCAACCTATTGGCCCACATGCAGAGCAACTCACCCCTTAGGTTACTTCTGCCTTCCGGATCCCAATCTTTAGGACCGGGCATTAAAGTCTCCGGCAACCAACGCTGGAAGAGCGGGAAAAGATCCTAAGAGCTCTTCGAGCTCATCAAGGAGTCTACAGAATTTACTAATATCCTCGCTGGGGGGAAAGTAGACAGAAACTACCAGCGAGTCCCCCCATTTAGCGGCCACAAAAAACAAACCCCTGCGCACTAGGCTACAGGTTCCTCCGCCTTTGCTCACGAGAATCGCAGCGAGGGGCGACCCCCCCAGGGATGAGAGCCATCTCTCATCCCCAGGAAGGACCCACCACGGCTCCGATACTATGGCGATGTCCGCCCCAACCTCCCTCATTCGCTGGCCCAGCAAATCCTGGGCCCTTCGCGCATGGTTGAGGTTGATCTGGATCATCGCCATACTAGTTTAAAGTAATGTTAAAATTGCATGGAGGGGCAGGAGCCGCCTGCTCCACCTCCATGCCACTATCTTCCGGACCCTTAGGTCCTACACACGGTCCCACGCTATTGGCGGCCGGCACACTAGATCCACGCACTTGTGCAGCATCTTTGTCCGCAACTCTTAAAATTAGGTCTTTTCGTCTAATAGGAGGCACCAATGGGCACTCCCAGGAACCCGCCCTGTGCGAGGTCTGGGAGCGACCCGCCTCCGCACAGACCGGACACTTGGGGCCGGCCCCACACTCGCGAGCGACGTGTCCCGGCTCACCACACCGAAAGCAAACATCCGTTCTCGCGCAAGGTGCCGGGCAGAAGGCCGCAACGTGGCCCCTTGCGAGACACCTGTGGCATCTCAGGGGCCTGGGTCGAACAGGGAAGACCCGCACTCTTCCCCACCCCACCAGAATGTTTCCTCTGTCTATTGCCGCCCGGGCAAGGGCCGTCGGTGCCACCACCGTGGCCTCGTAGCGGCCACCCCTGCCCGGTCGGATTTCCCCCATAGTTATTAAGTTCGGGTCAATGCCCGACCTCCCCTCCAACAGCGCGCACCTAATCGCGGTGAGGGTGGTTGATGGGTATAAACCCTCCAACCTGATGGGGGAGGTCCTCTGAGGCCTCAAAATTTTGGCCTCAGGGAGGACCCCCCTCATCGCCTCCGCGACCTTGTCCGCCTTCGTTTGGGCGTCCTTGCCGCGGACCTCCCAAATGAAGGAGCCCGTGAGGCCCCTTCTGTAAGAAAGCCCCTTGACACCTATGGTGTCAAGGTTTATCTTCCCTCCAGCTTTTTAAGAGCCTCCAGGTAGGAGGCTCCTCCCTCGCAGGTCAGGGAGACTGCGGCGGTCTCTGGTCCTCGCGGTTTGCTTCTTCTTCTTCTTCTTCTTTCTTTGCACAGTGGGGGGGGCAACCCTCCCAGTACTCGACTGTTTGGGCAAGGGCCCCCCAACAGGCATCGAAGCCCTACCCCTTCTCCTGACCTCCACGAACCCATCCCCATCTGGGATGGAGGTCAGTGGCATCTGTGTAGCCGTCGAGGGGGCAGCCCGTGGTTGGGCTGCAACTTGGGCGTATGAGCCCCGCCCCGCCTTCATCTCTTTCAACTCCTGTTGAATTCCAACAATCGCCTTGGACAGCTCAGCGAGGATCCTTGTGGTCGCCCCGCCGTCCAAATCCTCCCCCCTTCTCGCCGCAGCCAGTCTTTCTTCCCCAATGGATCGAGTTTGGCTCGTCACAGATGTTCTTACTGGGACATTCACCCCATCCTTTGCCGTCGCCTGTCTTTCGAGGAGCGCATCCTTTTTCTTTAGCTCCTTTCTAAGGCGCGAGCATTCTTCTTCATCATGCCTCAACCGGTCATTGGTGGCCTTAGTTTCCGCCCTTAATTGTTCCAATACAGTTTGTAAATCAGGGCCACAGTTCGCCCTATTTCTTGCCTTCAATTCCCTGGCTAACTCCATAATTCCCAGGTTGCAACGCTTCATGCGACCTGAGATTTCACCCTTTATATTTCCACAAGTCTTTCTCCTGGATTCAGCCTCCATTGCATGATCCAAGATACGCTCGATCAGCCTACCAGTTTCAATGCCGGAGATCGATGGCCCCTCCGGGAAGACCACTTCCGCATTGGTCAAATCAATGACCTCTTCTTCTGAGGATGTGGAATATGTTACCGGTCTCGCCCTCTTATTTGTTCTGGCTGTTAGTGTGCCAGTCTCCATCTCCTCGGTGCATTCTAAAGTGCACCTTGGCCCCTCCTTTGAGGAGCACCCTTGCCTTCCTGACGCATTGGTCAGTTCGCGGGCCAGGTCGCCTACCCGCGAACAGCTTCCCGTATTGGTTACCAGAGTCGGGGCCGGGTCACCTACCCCAGACTCATAGCAGTAGCATGTTGACGACGGAGGGTGGCCTGCTAGCGCACCACCTAACACCGCCGGTGTGTGGACATCCGAACCACACCCTTTAATCACTGACTTTGTACTCATCATATTTAATAATTTTATAATGGCACAAGCCAGTGGAAAGGAAAGGAAATGAAGGAAGTAAGAGAAAGAAAAGAGTAGAAAAAGGGGGATAGAAAGAATTAAAGATAGAAATAGCCACACAAAGAGCATACACACTCCATTCATACCCTCCCTTTTAGTCGCCTCTTACGACAAGCAGGGAATACTGTGGGAGTATTCTACTACCCCCTACCCACGGGGGGGACCCTGACGCAACCCTGACGCAACCTGACGCAACCCTGACGCAACCCTTTTTTTTTTTTTTTTTTTTTTTTTTCGTCAGGGGGAAACCTTCATAGGCCCCTTGAGCCCGGTACTCAAGGGAGTGTCGGATTCCTACCGACTAAAACCCACCTGGTGCAATTCACATTCATTCGTTGGGTGGGAGGGGCGGAACCGTGCTACATGCACATACTTCACCCGCTCCCACCCCGATGAGCCTGGCCGGTGTTTTCCAGGCTCTCTCCATTCACACACTCACATACTCTTATAATTAAGTTTGCACCCCACGGTGGGGCGCAACCTAAACCTACTATGTATAACTATATCACAACCCGACCATCCATCCCATGATGCAATGGTCGGGTTCATACAACCCATGCATGAGCATGCTCATTCATCTCCTCAGGGGAAAGCGCGCACTAGACCGGGCCAGTCGCCGCCAAAGCTGCCCGGAGCCTCGCCCGGGGGGCCGCCTAGGAGCTACTCTCCTACGCGGCCTAGCATTCATCCTTCTTCTTTCGCAACTCTCTCCTCTCTCTTCTCAGCATCCTCCTTGGCCCTCATAACTAGTCCTGAAAGGACTGGAATGCAGCCCACGCCCCCGGGGTATCCAGGGATCGCCCGACTATCCCGGGGAGAGTGAGCTGCACCCCCCCCAGTTCCCTGACCAAGGAGGCCCTCTCATCATCCACGCAGGGCACTCAATCAGGGTGTGATCGGCATCATCGTTCCCCGCATCGCAGTGAAAACACGCGGGGAGTCTGCCTTCCTGACCGTATAGGTACGCGGGAAAGCAGCCATGGCCAGTCATCAGCTGAGTGGTGTGGAAGGTCGTTTCCAAAGAAAACGGCCTTCCAACCCACTCTCCAACCTGGAAGCGATGCCTGCCCTCCGCGCACCCCCGTTGCTCCAATTGCGCCAACGAGATTTTCTTTTCTTCCTTCCATGAGGCAATTGCCCTCCTCTTGGCAATAGCGCCCAGCACGGCCCTTGTCCTAGGGGAAACGGGATCCTCCGCTTCCCGGACCGCTGCGTAGACGTCCGCCAGCTGCGCGCGCCATGGTCGAGGGGAATATCCCCGCGACCATCATTGCCGCATGGAAGGACACCGTTTTATACGCGCAACACACCCTGATTGCTACCCTTCTTTGCAGGGCCCGAACGCCCGCCTGACCTCTGATCTTCTACCACAGCGCGCCACCACACCGGAGCACCATAAGAGTCACGGAGTGGATCACGCTGCCGTAGAGGCGTCGCTTCTTTTCCCTCGGTCCGTGAAGGTTCGGAAGGATCCTCCCAATGGACCGAAGGATCCCCTGCACTCTGGAATTAAGGCCTCGAAGTGGGGCCTAAATGACAAGTCTGCATCTAATACTATGCCCAGGTATTTCACACTGGGCTTAACCGCAATACAAACCCCCCTGAGTCTGATCACAGGGGGGGGCAACTGCTGCGAACCGCAGGGAAGGCCATCGCCTCCGTTTTGTGCGGCGCCACTTTAAGGCCCAAACTCTCTATCTCATTTACTAGGACCTCGAGGTCCCTCTCGCACGCTAACATCGCACTAGCCGGGTCCCGCCCCGCTGACAGGAGGGCCGTGTCATCCGCATAGCAGACGACACGAGACCCCCCCGGCAGCGGGACACGGAGGACCCGGTCGTAGGCGATGTTCCACAGTGTGGGGCCCAGGACAGAACCCTGTGGGACCCCACACGTCACGCTTACGTTATGTAGAGTGCCCTGTCCTCCTATAAAGGACAGGAGCCTATTCCTAAAATAGTCCTTAGTAATATTAACTAGATGGGTGGGGAAGCCACACCTCGTCATGAGTCAATAACGGTCATCCAGGGGAGCGAGTTAAACGCGTTGGCAATGTCCAACACTAGGACACCAACCCGTCCCTCACTCACGCACTCCTGTATATAACGTTTGACCTCCCCAACGGCCCCAAGGGTGGAATGGCCCACCCTGAAGCCATGTTGGCTCGGCGATAGTACACTTCTTAGTTCTGAAAACTCGCTCACCCTGGAGACGATCACTCTCTCGAATAACTTCCCCACCTCATCCAGCAGGCATATGGGCCTGAATGAACCCGGAGATGTCCTCCCCAGTCCTCTTTCTTATGAGGACCAGCCCGGCCCTCTTCCAGCGCTCCGGGAACACGCCGTTCCTCAAGAGGTCAGAAGCAGCGAGCCAGTCCCCCGCTGCAGATGTCAGCAGCCTTTTTCACCACCAGTCCCGGCACACCATCAGGGCCTGGTGCCCTTCCAAGGCCAATCTTGGCAGCGGCCCTGCGCACCTCTTCCGGCAGCACCTCCACCCCAGCCAGGTCCCGCAGGTCTTCGTTCGGGGACACTGGTTGGCCGTCCCTCGGAAACAAGGTTTCGATGGTTGTGGCCAGCAGAGAGGGGTCCAGTGCCTCAGTAAGGGGGGGGAGACCCCGAGCTCTAAGCTTGTTCATCACAAGCTTATATGGCCTCCCCCAGGGATCTTCCTCGATGGTAGTGAGGAAGTCCCTCCAGGCCGAAGCCTTGGCCCTCCTGATAGCACGGACCAAACCCCTCTTGGCCTCCCTCCTGCTGTGTAGGCACTCCCCTATCCTGGCCAGGTCGCCGCTGCGTCGAGCCCTTTGAAGTCTTCTTCTCGAGAGCATTGCCTCCCTCCTAAGGGCGGCAATCTCCGAGACCACCACGGCACCACACTCACCCGGTTCACTCCTGTTCTGACCCGAGGCATACCAAAGTCACATGCCCTGGTCAAGGAACAGTTCAGCCACCGCACTAAGTCTTCCCCACTGGCACCATTGTTCCGTGTCCAGTCGGCGGATACGAGGGCTGCGGCGAGCCTATCCTCGTCCACAGCCCTCGCATCCCACCTAGGAAAAATTCTCTCCCTAGAGAAAGGCTTCGGAAGCCTGCAGCCTCACGCCTATAGTTAATATAACATACAGTGGTCCGAAAGGGACTCGGCCTCATCCACCCTCCAATCCGATAAGCGGACGATGGCTGTCGGAGATCCCCACGTAAGGTCTATAACGCTCGACCCTTGCGGCCGAACGCACGTGGGGTGGCCAACCTGGTTGCCCAGGCTTAGGTTCGACCTATTGGCCCACATGCAGAGCAACTCACCCCTTAGGTTACTTCTGCCTTCCGGATCCCAACTGTGGGACCGGGCATTAAAGTCTCCGGCAACCAACGCTGGAAGCGTGGGAAATGATCCTAAGAGCTCTTCGAGCTCATCAAGGAGTCTACAAAATTTACTGATATCCTCGCTGGGGGGAAAGTAGACAGAGACTACCAGCGAGTCCCCCCATTTAGCGGCCACAAAAACAAACCCCTGCGCACTAGGCTGCAGGTTCCTCCGCCTTTGCTCACGAGAATCGCGCGAGGGGCGACCCCCCAGGGATGAGAGCCATTTCTCATCCCCAGGGGGAACCCACCACGGTTCCGATATTATGGCGATGTCCGCCTCAACCTCCCTCATTCGCTGGCCCAGCAGATCCTGGGCCCTACGCGCATGGTTGAGGTTGACTTGGATCACCGCCATATTAGTTCTAAAATAATGTTAGACTGCATGGAGGGGCAGGAGCCGCCTGCTCAACCTCCAGCATCGTTCACCGACCCACCACTAGGTCCCACACTCGGTCCCGCACTATTGTCGGCCGGTACATCACTCACTCGCACTGGCGCGACGTTTTTGTCCGCGACCACCAGTATCTGTTCCTGCGTCTAATGGGAGGCACCAGTGGGCACTCCCAGGAACCCGCCCTGTGCGAGGTCGGGGCGACCCGCCTCCGCACAGACCGGACACTTGGGGCCGGCCCCACACTCGCGAGCGACGTGTCCCGGCTCACCACACCGAAACAAACATCCGTTCTCGCGCAAGGTGCCGGGCAAAAGGCCGCAACGTGGCCCTTGCGAGACACCTGTGGCATCTCAGGGGCCTGGGTCGAACAGGGAAGACCCGCACTCTCCCCCACCCCACCAGAATGTTTCCTCTGTCTATAGCCGCCCGGGCAAGGGCCGTCGGTGCCACCACCGTGGCCTCGTAGCGGCCACCCCTGCCCGGTCGGATTTCCCCCATAGTTATTAGGTTCGGGTCAATGCCCGACCCCCCTCCAACAACGCGCACCTAATCGCGGTGAGGGTGGTTGTTGGGTATAAACCCTCCAACCTGATGGGGGAGGTCCTCTGAGGCCTCAAAATTTTGGCCTCAGGGAGGACCCCCCTCATCGCCTCCGCGACCTTGTCCGCCTTCGTTTGGGCGTCCTTGCCGCGGACCTCCCAAATGAAGGAGCCCGTGAGGCCCCTTCTGTAAGAAAGCCCCTTGACACCTATGGTGTCAAGGTTTTACTTCCCTCCAGCTTTTTAAGAGCCTCCAGGTAGGAGGCTCCTCCCTCGCAGGTCAGGGAGACTGCGGCGGTCTCCCTGGTCCTCGTGCGTTTGCTTCTTCTTCTTCTTCTTCTTTCTTTTCACAGTGGGGGGGCAACCCTCCCGGTACTCGACTGTTTGGGCAAGGGCCCCCCAACAGGCATCGAAGCCCTACCCCTTCTCCTGACCTCCACGAACCCATCCCCATCTGGGATGGAGGTCAGTGGCATCTGTGTAGCCGTCGAGGGGGCAGCCCGTGGTTGGGCTGCAACTTGGGCGTATGAGCCCCGCCCCGCCTTCATCTCTTTCAACTCCTGTTGAATTCCAACAATCGCCTTGGACAGCTCAGCGAGGATCCTTGTGTCGCCCCGCCGTCCAAATCCTCCCCCCTTTTCGCCGTAGCCAGTCTTTCTTCCCCAATGGATCGAGTTTGGTTCGTCACGGATGCTCTTACTGGGACATTCGCCACATCCTTTGCCGTCGCCTGTCTTTCGAGGAGCGCATCCTTTTTCTTTAGCTCCTTTCTAAGGCGCGAGCATTCTTCTTCAATATGCCTCAACCGGTCATTGGTGGCCTTAGTTTCCGCCTTAATTGTTCTAATACGGTTTGGAAGTCAGGGCCACAATTCGCCCTATTTCTTGCCTTCAATTCCCTGGCTAATTCAATAATTCCCAGGTTGCAAAACGCTTCATGCGACCTGAGATTTCACCCTTTATCTTTCCACATGTCTTTCTCCTGGATTCAGCCTCCATTGCATGATCCAAGATACGCTCGATCAGCCTACCAGTTTCAATGCCGGAGATCGATGGCCCCTCCGGGAAGACCACTTCCGCATTGGTCAAATCCAATGACCTCTTCTTCTGAGGATGTGGAATATGTTACCGGCCTCGCCCTCTTATTTGTTCTGGCTGTTAGTGTGCCAGTCTCCATCTCCTCGGTGCATTCTAAAGTGCACCTTGGCCCCTCCTTTGAGGAGCACCCTTGCCTTCCTGACGCATTGGTCAGTTCGCGGGCCAGGTCGCCTACCCGCGAACAGCTTCCCGTATTGGTTACCAGAGTCGGGGCCGGGTCACCTACCCCAGACTCATAGCAGTAGCATGTTGACGACGGGGGTGGCCTGCTAGCGCACCACCTAACACCGCCGGTGTGTGGACATCCGAACCACACCCTTTAATCACTGACTTTGTACTCATCATATTTAATAATTTTATAATGGACAAGCCAGTGGAAAGGAAAGGAAATGAAGGAAGTAAGAGACAAAGAAAAGAGTAGAAAAAGGGGGATAGAAAGAATTAAAGATAGAAATAGCCACACAAAGAGCATACACACTCCATTCATACCCTCCCTTTTAGTCGCCTCTTACGACAAGCAGGGAATACTGTGGGAGTATTCTTCTACCCCCTACCCACGGGGGGGACCCTGACGCAACCCTGACGCAACCCTGACGCAACCCTGACGCAACCCTGACGCAACCCTTTTTTTTTTTTTTTTTTTTTTTTTTTTCGTCAGGGGGAAAACCTTCATAGGCCCCTTGAGCCCGGTACTCAAGGGAGTGTCGGATTCCTACCGACTAAAAACCCACCTGGTGCAATTCACATTCATTCGTTGGGTGGGGGGCGGAACCGTGCTACATGCACATACTTCACCCGCTCCCACCCCGATGAGCCTGGCCGGTGTTTTCCAGGCTCTCTCCATCACACACTCACTACATCTTATAATTAAGTTGTTGCACCCACGGTGGGGCGCAACCTAAACCTACTATGTATAACTATACACCTAACCCGACCATCCATCCCATGATGCAATGGTCGGGTTCATACAACCCATGCATGAGCATGCTCATTCATCTCCTCAGGGGAAAGCGGCGCACTAGACCGGGCCAGTCGCCGCCAAAGCGTCCGGAGCCTCGCCCGGGGGGGCCGCCTAGGAGCTACTCTCCTACGCGGCCTAGCTTCATCCTTCTTCTGTTACGCATAACTCTCTCCTCTCTCTTTCAGCATCCTCCTTGGCCCT